>NW_027000976.1:67500-110000 GCF_036934945.1 Oncorhynchus masou masou
ATATAGAATAATAATTATTCTGGGATTTCCCGGCCATCCTCACCATAAAGTGTAAAAATAATCGTCACACACCGTTGCATGTACGACACTAATCTAGTGAATAAATTATCAAATTATGTCTTTACTATAAAACCTATTACAAAAATGGGGGGGCTCAGACTGGCCTCTGCCTGGGTCCTCCAAATAACTAAGTCCGCCCCTGGTTGTGTGAGAGAAACCATTTTGTAACCCTAAGGTTTTGATGAAGTGTTTGGGGTGTGGCTAGATGGTATATAGCCTGGGTTGAACAGATGTAAAAATGTATTACCTTTCATGCTCAAGTTGAGTCAGTCAGAAGTTTAGCTAACCTTAACCTACTTCTCCTAACCTTAACCTACTTCTCCTAACCTTAACCCACTTCTCCTAACCTTAACCCACTTCTCCTAACCTTAACCCACTTCTCCTAACCTTAACCCACTTCTCCTAACCTTAAACTACTTCTCCTAACCTTAAACTACTTCTCCTAACCTTAAACTACTTCTCCTAACCTCCTTCTCCTAACCTTAACCTACTTCTCCTAACCTTAACCTACTTATCCTAAATTTAACCCAATTCTCCTAACCGGCTATGAAAAGTACATTCTGTCCGTAGCAGTTTACCATCTAGTCTGTTTGTTCCTGTAGGTTTATTTGTTTGACAATATTCATAATGTTGTATAATTTTATTAAGATATGCAATAATGTATTTAGTTTTCTGTTAGTTGTGTTTGGAGTAAAGTATTTCATATGTGCGTAACACTGTCAGACATGCAGTACCTTGATGGGTGAAGTACACACCCACTATGAAGTTCTGATACCTGGCTCAGTAAGTTAGCCACTGGGCCCTATAGGCTATGCTACAGAATGTGTAAGCAAGAAATACTGTTTCTACTTAGAAGAGAATTGGCTGGGTTCTCTGCCTGAGAGAATATTAGAGATTGGCCCAGTCAATGGTCGGGGGGGGGGGGGGTTGAGCCCAGCACACTGCAGGATGCAATCTGTTTCCTGCTAAAACAGATGGACACACTGTACCCAAAGGTGGACATAGTGATTTGGAAAACCTAGGCAGCAGCCAGTCTGAGGGTTTTAGAGTAAAGATATAATTATATTATTGAAATGTTTTTTCCTTGTTATTAATGTGCTGCGGACACAACCAGTCATGATGTTTTCATCTGATTGTCAAACAAATCACTTTAAAAAGTAGCTTACCTTCACACATTCATCCAGAATAATTCCAGCATTCGAACAGTGAACTGTGCACCCGCCAACTTTCCTACAATTTGAGGTGGCTGAAACGATCTCTCCAGAGAAAGCATCCGCGCGAAACAGCGCCCCTCTGTGTTACTATATATAGCCCATGTATCTGATGACGTCTGGCCAAGAGTAATGACACGTCAGCATCAGGCTACACATACATGTCCTCTGCTTCAACGACGATGATGATGACAGTAGAATCAGCAGCACTTGTCTTTTTTTTACTAAAAAAATGGATATTGTATCCCCCTACGGTCTAAGGACACTGGGTTTCTACCAAGCTAGCCTTGTGGAGAACCAGGCTTCCCTCCTAAGGATAAGCCTGGGGAGGTTCATGGCAGAAAACAGCTAAATGGCGAGGTGAAAATCACCTCGCTACATGTCAAACCAATCAAATGCCTTGGCTGAGCTCCATTAGTGCTCACTAGATTAGTGTCGCGGGTGCAACAGAGCATGACAATTATTTTTTACAGTCTGTGGTGAGGATGGAAACCACTGATTTAAAACCCCATCAAAATGTTGATGTTGATTTTGGATATTGAGACTGACAACACAATTACATTTTTCCTCCAGGTTTTTTTTTTTCATTTTCTGCAATGATGCAAACATTGGAACAATTCTCTCCAAGATACGTCTTTCCCGGTCTAAAATCAGTGACAACCAAAACATGTAGGTTTAGATCTTGAGGTAGTCACCTCATGGCCCTCGCTTCATACTCGTCGCCAAACCTACTGGCCCCTGGTCATCTACAAGACCCTGCTAGGTAAAGTCCCGCCTTATCTCTGCTTGCTGGTCACCATAGCTGCACCCACCCGTAGTATGCGTTCCTGCAGGTATATCTCACTTGTCACCCCCAAAGCCAATTCATCCTTTGGCCGCATCTCCTTCCAGTTCTCTGCTGCCGCTGACTGGAACGAACTATAAAAATCTCTGAAACTGGAAACACTTATCTCTCTCACTAGCTATAAGCACCAGCTGTCAGAGCAACTCACAGATCACTGCACCTGTACAAAGCCCATCTATAAATAGCCCAAACAACTACCTCTTTCCCTCCAGTATTTATTTATTTATTACCATTAGGCCATCAGATTTGCCACCAATGCTCCTTATAGGACACATCACTGCACAGGAGTATAGAGTGTAAACTGGTCATTTCTGTATATCTGTCGCAAGACCCACTGGTTGATGCTTATTTATAAAACCCTCTTAGACCTCACTCCCCCTATCTGAGATATCTACTGCAGCCCTCATCCTCCACATACAACACCCGTTCTGCCAGTCACAATCTGTTAAAGGTCCCCAAAGCACACACATCCCTGGGTCGCTCCTCTTTTCAGTTCGCTGCAGCTAGCGACTGGAACGAGCTGCAACAAACACTCAAACTGGACAGTTTAATCTCCATGTCTTCATTCAAAGACTCAACCATGGACACTCTTACTGACAGTTGTGGCTGCTTTGTGTGATGTATTGTTGTCTCTACCTTCTTGCCCTTTGTGTTGTTGTCTGTGCCAAATAATGTTTGTTCCATGTTTTGTGCTGCTACCATGCTGTGTTCGTCATGTGTTGCTGCCTTGCTATGTTGTTGTCTTAGGTCTCTCTTTATGTAGTGTTGTGTTTTTTTATCCTATATCTATATATTTTATTTTTAATCCCAGGCCCCACAGGAGGCATTTTGGTAGGTCGTCATTGTAAATAAGAATGTGTTCTTAACTGACTTGCCTAGTTCATTTTTATTTATTTATGTAGCACCAACGAGTGTGGGGGAGGGTTCTTGAAATGTAATATCCAAATCGTGTTGCTGGGAGCCCGCCTCCAAGAGAGGCGTGACAGCAACGCGATTTTAGATGTATGGCAACTGGAGACTATTACATTTACATATGGAATTGTTTAAAGATGGAAACTAAGGATAACAACGAGGATAATTTAACTGTTTGATTTGGAATTGTAGGACCTCTGTAGGTATTATTATTTAATCCAAAAAAGTTTGATGAATGTGTCATGCCCTGAGTTATCTCTGTTTTCTTTATTATCTTGGTCAGGTCAGGGTGTGACGAGGGTGGGTATGCTTGTTTTGTATTGTCTAGGGTTTTATGTAAGTCTAGGTATATGTATGTCTATGGTGGCCTGAATTGGTTCCCAATCAGAGGCAGCTGTTTAATGTTGTCTCTGATTGGGAACCATATTTAGATGGATATTTCGGTAGCCATTTTCCCTTGGGTATTTGGTGGGTTCTTGTCTGTGTAGTTGCCTGTTAGCACGCATGTGCATAGCGTCACGTTTAATTTTGTTAATTTGCTTCAGTGTTCATTAATTTAATAAATTAAGAATGTACGCTTACCACGCTGCCCCTTGGTCTCCTCCTTACGACGGACGTGACAGTATGAATGAATGAGTCCTTACTGCTATTACAGTGCCTTGCGAAAGTATTCGGTCCCCTTGAACTTTGCGACCTTTTGCCACATTTCAGGCTTCAAACATAAAGATATAAAACTGTATTTTTTTGTGAAGAATCAACAACAAGTGGGACACAATCATGAAGTGGAACGACATTTATTGGATATTTCAAACTTTTTTAACAAATCAAAAACTGAAAAATACAGTTTTATATCTTTATGTTTGAAGCCTGAAATGTGGCAAAAGGTCGCAAAGTTCAAGGGGGCCGAATACTTTCGCAAGGCACTGTAGCCCATAGAAACACATTGATTAACAGATTCATACATAGATGTTATTTTTTATCCTGAAAAACTCCACAGTCCTTAACAATTACAAGCATACCCATAACATGATACATCCACCACTATGCTTGAAAATAGAGAGTGGTACTCAGTAATGTGCTCTACTGGATTTGCCCCAAACAACACTTTGTATTCAGGACAAAAAGTGAATTGCTTTGCCACATATTTTGTAGCATTCCTTAAGTGACTTGTTGCAAACAGGAAGCATGTTTTGGAATATTTGTATTTCTTCTTGTACAAGCTTCATTGTCTTCTTTTCACTGTCAATTAGGTTAGCATTATGGAGTAACTACAATGTTGTCAATTCATCCTCAGATTTCTCCTATCACAGCCATTAAACTCTGTAAATGTTTTAAAGGTTACCATGGTGAAATCCCTGAGCGGTCTACTTTTTCGGAATTAGGAAGGACGCCTGTGTCGCTGTAGTGACTGGTTCTATTCATATACCACACAAAGTTTAAAAAATAACTTCAATGGATTTTTTTTTTTACCCATCTACCAATAGGTGCCCTTCTTTGCGAGGCACTGGAAAAACTTCCTTGGTCTTTGTTGAATCTGTGTTTGAAATTCACTGCTCGACTGAATGACCTTACAGATAATTGTATGTGAGGGGTACAGAGATGAGGTAGTCATTTAAAACAATTTGCAAACACCATTATTTTATTTTGTTCTACTGTATTATTGACTGTATGTTTTGTTTATTCCATGTGTAACTCTGTTGTTTGTGTCGAATTGCTACGCTTTATCTTGGCCAGGTCGCAGTTGCAAATGAGAACTTGTTCTCAACTAGCCTACCTGGTTAAATAAAGGTGTTCTCAACTAGCCTACCTGGTTAAATAAAGGTGTTCTCAACTAGCCTACCTGGTTAAATAAAGGTGAAATAAAATTGCACACAGAGTGAGTCCATGCAACTTATTATGCGACTTGTTTAAGCAGAAAAGTTGTTACTCCTGAACATATTTAAGCTTGCCATAACAAAGGGGTTGAAGACCATGGTGCTTGCCTACGGAGCTGTGAGGGGAACGGCACCGCAGTACCTCCAGGCTCTGATCAGGCCCTACACCCAAACAAGGGCACTGCGTTCATCCACCTCTGGCCTGCTCGCCTCCCTACCACTGAGGAAGTACAGTTCCCGCTCAGCCCAGTCAAAACTGTTCGCTGCTCTGGCCCCCCAATGGTGGAACAAACTCCCTCACGACGCTAGGACAGCGGAGTCAATCACCACCTTCCGGAGACACCTGAAACCCCACCTCTTTAAGGAATACCTAGGATAGGATAAAGTAATCCTTCTCACTCCCCCCCCTTAAATGATGTCATAAGGTGAATTCACCAATTTGTAAGTCGCTCTGGATAAGAGCGTCTGCCAAATGACTTAAATGTAATGTAATGTACCTTTTGATTCAAGACATTTCAGCTTTTCATTTTTAATACGTTTTGTAAAAATGTCAAAAAACATAATTCCACATTGACATGATGGGATATTGTGTGTAGGCCAGCGACCAAAAGATCTAACACAACATAGTATGTAAATAGTCAAGGGGTTTGAATACTTTCTGGAGGCTCTGTATGTTAAGAGGTGACATCACCAGTACAGTTTTTTTACACTGATATTGATTTGTCATCCCGGTGCCGGGTTACCTTCAGATGAGCCTCGTTTAGCAGAACAACATCGCGTTGGTGACAATCCACCATCCATGGGGTTATATTCATTTTTGTAGGCCAAATCGTTCGTAGGGATACAGATGTTTTCTTAAGACAGATTTTAGAGATGCCTCCTGGTCTGAGAAAGAATGTATGTTTTTATATATATATCATTAGTTATATGCAGGTCATGAGGCCCCCTAATGTGAGGTCTGAGGTCATTTTCTCATCTGCCTGAAGGTAAGTCCGCCAGTACAGCGCAGACCTCTCGCCTCGACGAGACTAAGTCCACATTCCAAACACTTAAAAAGACACACCCTATCCCCTCAGCCCTCAAATTAAGTGGACACTTCTGATGACATATCATGATGTCTGACGAGTTGACACTTGCAGGGTAAAGGGCGAGGGAGGAAGGAATGATTTGTAAATGGACTGCACTTGGCCGGAAATTCATCACTCGTTCATCCCGCGATGATTGTGTTTTCAGTGCTTTCTATGCGTCAATTATGATTGCAAGTTATCTTAAATTAACTGTATCATTATTAATATATGCCTACTGTATGATAACTAGAACATTAATTAGCTAACTAACATTAGCCTGCCTAGCTACTTCTGAAGAAGGAAAATGTTCAATTTCTACAATTTGCAAAATTTAACCAAACTAAAACATAATTACATTTATGAGATGTGTTTGTGCATTAGTAGTAAAAGTAGTATTTACATTCGTTTTTACTTAAACTTCTATTTTGAATCCATATTGACGTTGAGTTAAGTTTTTGTCGGACAATCATCGCAAATTTAATTATGTGGCGTTTCAGGCCCCGAAGTGAACCTAATTTTTCACTCGCAAACTCCGTTAAAAACCAGGGCTGAGGGGCTTACGTCCCTTACTTGGCTAATCATTTGGACCGAGGACAAATATGGACGCGGGGATTCCCATAAGAGCATAGGGTTTAGGACTGAGGACGGTCTACTTTGATTTGAAACTCAGGCTAAGAAGAGGCAGAGACGTTGAG
Organism: Oncorhynchus masou masou; assembly: GCF_036934945.1. Classification (NCBI taxonomy): domain Eukaryota; kingdom Metazoa; phylum Chordata; class Actinopteri; order Salmoniformes; family Salmonidae; genus Oncorhynchus; species Oncorhynchus masou. Next base: position 74,164 of record NW_027000976.1, read on the forward strand.
GGTATATATACTTTCTACAGGTTTGTACACTGACCAAAACGTTGATTCCTACCTTGTCACACTTTGCGGTGTCGCCACGGCCTCATCAATAGGCACACACTGTCACACAACCTAAATAAATAGATCTTAAAAAAACATGTAAATATTGATTTAGAAATGTGTTTCTAAATGCCCCAGGAGGTAAAGAGAAGTGCACCAATGCGTTTCCAAATATCACAGACAAACTTCTCAATCAAATGTGTAGAATAAAAAAACATTGCAGAAATACAACAGAGATCAGTAGATTACCATAATAGTATTGTCTGGACAAGACACAACCATAATAGAATGCCATGGTGGTAAAGGAAATGCCCTCTTCGACAGCAGGAACCCACTATCAGACTTCTAGTTGGACAACCTGCCAATTATAGTGATTGATACATTAATCATTTATTAATTTATTTCAGAGAAATAATGCTGCTGATATACAATACTAGGCTTATATATGCTGGTGATACACTTAGCCTTACCTTACCGTGGTGGGAAAAGTACCCAATTGTCGTACCTAAGTAAAAGTAAAGATCTCTTATTAGAAAATGACTAAAGTAAAAGTGAAAGTCACCCAGTGAAATACCACTTGAGTAAAAGTATGTTAATTACTTGGTTTTAAATAAACGTAAGTATCAAAAGTAAATGTAATTACTCAAATATACTTACGTATCAAAATAGAATTATAAATCATTTCAATTCTTATATTAAGCAAACCAGATGGCACGATTTATTTTATTTCTGGATAGTCAGGGGCACACTCCAACACAGACAAACTAAGCATTTGTGTTTGGCAAGTCCGCCAGATCAGAGGTAGTAGGGATGACCAGGGATGTTCTCTTAATAAGTGCATGAATTAGACCATTTTTCTGTCCCGATAAGCATTAAACATGTAATGAGTACTTTTGGGTGTCAGGGAAATGTATGGAGTAAAAAGTACTGTAATGAAACAGGCAGGGAGCAGGCCTCGAACCCTCGACCTTCTAGCCCGATGTCCAGCGCGCTAAAAGCATGCAGTACATTATCATAACATTATAAGTTACAGTACATTATTTTCTTTAGGAATGTAGTGCAGTAAAACATAAATAAATAGTAAATACAGATACTTAAAATGTATTTACTTAATTGTACTTCATACCACTTTCTACATGAGAGCACATATGGAAATAGAAAATGTGTCTGATGGAAAAATAAATATTTCATATCAATGGGATTGTTGCGGCGGCACCAGTTTGATTGACACTGACATCGTCCAATAACAATACGATGTTTCCCCTGCGACAACCAATAGGAGTTGTGCATCGTGAACATCTCCAAAGAGCTGGCGTCGTGCTGGAAACCAGGAGGCTAGCTAGCTCTTTCCAAAAAGGCATATGATAAACAGCCAGCGAGCTAGCTAGGTTTTGGTCCTATCTAGTCACCATCCATCTACACCGGCGTCTCAAATCCCCCTTTTCAGTATAATATGGTGATTTCATCAAGCAAAAACGGACAGGTGCGGCCTATCAGCTAAATTCACAGGTAAGAAGACCAGCGGGGTCTGTGATGTTCATTATGCGTTTTAATTAGCTTCGCCAACTAGCCTGTTTTCGGCTAACAGTAGCTAGCTAGGTTGGCTACACTTCTCTGACCTAAAATCTGGAATAGGGGTGGGGGTACGGCTTGCCAATAAAATACAGTCCTATTTTTTAACGTTGTAGCTAAATGTTTGATAAATAGTATATTGACTAGTTTCACATCAACGCTTACTTCACAAGGCAACTCACTGGCTAACGTTAGATGACTCAATGTTAGTGTTAGCCACCAGGCTAGCCAGAGTGACAACTAACTTGGCTGGCTTTGATTGTTCTGTCTCACGGATTCAGTTTTATGCGATACCATTCAATTAGAAGACATCTAAATTATTATTATTATTATTGGTCAGAAACTCGGTCATAATTGGGGCTGTTGTCTTACATTTTGTCAAGGCATTTTAAACTTGGAATGCTTATTAGTTAACCAGCCAATTTACTGCATAACTAGTTGGCTAACTAGCCAGGCTACCCTTTTTTTGTTGTTGTAAGATTTCCATAGCCATTTGCCACTCAGTAACGGTTCACGGGTTCCCCTACCAAGAGCTGGCTGACTGATCTTTAGTGCCCCTTTCAAGAGCTAGCTGACTGATCTTTAGTACCCCTGGCTGACTGATCTTTAGTACCCCTGGCTGACTGATCTTTAGTGCCCCTTTCAAGAGCTAGCTGACTGATCTGTAGTGCCCCTTTCAAGAGCTAGCTGACTGATCTTTAGTGCCCCTTTCAAGAGCTAGCTGACGGATCTTTAGTGCCCCTTTCAAGAGCTAGCTGACGGATCTTTAGTACCCCTATCAAAGAGCTAGCTGACTGATCTTTAGTGCCCCTTTCAAGAGCTAGCTGACTGATCTTTAGTGCCCCTTTCAAGAGCTAGCTGACTGATCTTTAGTGCCCCTTTCAAGAACTAGCTGACTGATCTTTAGTGCCCCTATCAAAGAGCTAGCTGACTGATCTTTAGTACCCCTAGCTGACTGATCTTTCACTCACGACTGTGGAAAACCATTGATTGTCATCTGGACCTTGCCATATTTTCCAAATGACATAGCTAGTTAACCCAACCAAGCTGGGTTAGCCTTACAGTCTGGCACGTTACCTGTGTTTTAGCTGTTTAAACTCTAGCCAACCATGTTATCAAACTTAGCTTTTTGACAGAACGGGTTGGATCAAATACATTTTTTTTTTTTTTTTTAAATGCAGAAGTCCTCATTAAAATAGTTCCTCTTTATCAAAACAACTGACATAATGAGATGCAGTCTGTTAATTAACATGACTGCCCATCACTGCCATACATGGGTTATGTAGCATGTTTGTCTTGTCAGAGGGAACTCCTGGACTAGAACATAATGTATTACATGCTCATAGTGAATATGCAGGGTGCCAATGCCAAGCAACTATTCTCCTTGCCACCGCAAGACAAATACATCAGAGCATCTGCGCATGCAATTGAACGTCACTAGCCGAAACCGCTGTCATTTGAGGGGGCTTGATTGATTTCGCCCGGGCCCCTGTATAGGCGGGTTTTGTTTCGGTTGAACGTTGATTGCATTCGATTTGGAAGTGGGTTGCCTTCCGGGTCGCGAGTTAAGTTCCACGTTCAAAGCTCACGGTGAAGTCTGCTCAAAACAAAAGTTGGTAATTAATCACGTGTAGTAATTAGTAGCATTCGGTGTTCTCATGAAAAAAGGAATTGCTTTTGGGAAAAAAAATGCTTTATCAGAAAATTCAAACCATTCTATTTGATCGAAAATAGATGTATGTGTCTGGACGATGCACCATGCTACCTTGTTGACAACATGACTCGTCTCCTCCGCTTTCGTCCTTTTCAAGTGACGGGCCTATGCCCGGCTACCCACGGTTCAGCATAATCGAATCCGCCCATTGTCCAGTCATGCCACAGCACTGTGAACCACAGTACTGTGAACCGCGGCACATTGAAGCATATGATTGGTCTAGTTATGGAAGGGGTCAAGGAGATTTGATGCGCGATTTAAAGAAACGCCCCTCAAGATTAGAGTGGAGCAGAATGGAGAGGGAACGTTCTCCGCTGAGTTTATACTATAACTGTAAAGAGTAGCACGGTAGCACGGTTTTATGTACAATATTGTCTACAAAATTAGGTTGCTGTGACACTCGTTCCTATTGCAGAATGCAGCCTTTTGACAGCATAACGTTAATTTAATTCACACATGTATTAGTCCCCTTGTTTTGTGGTTTGTCATTAGGCTTTGCCATAGAAAAGGGAGCAGGCTGACCTATAGTATGTTTTAGCAGGAAAGTTTTGGTAAGGTGGCCTGATTTTTAACTATGAAAATAATTTGGTCACACATTGGGGATCCAGAAGTGGCAATATTGACATTTTAGTATTGTGGAGATGGTAGGGGGACTCACAACTCACAAATATATCATTTTTTAATCTGTAAAGTAAATTGGTGGCAGATACCCTAAACTAATAGGCATAAATGACCTGAGTAATGATATTCATTATATTTTTCTTTAAAGTTGGGTGATTTTGAGAAATGAATTGTTATAAACAAGAACATTTTCCAACACTCAGCACTAGGGAAACAGATGAGGGGTGGCCAACCCTCCTGGAGAGCCTGCAGGTCTTTCTTCCAGCCATGTTTTAAAGACTTCACCCAAAATGCTAAATGTTTGTGACCTTACCTTGAAAGCAATCTATGATTTGGTTCCTCATAACCATCAACCATTAATATCAACTTTTCCTGTGCAGCGCCTTGGTGTAGTGGTAACATTTCACAGCACGTGTCTCCTTTCCACCTGAGAACCGGGATCAATCCCTGCTTCCGACCTTCCCACAGTTTCCCCCCATTTGCCGATCTCCCCATATAATGTCATTACTGTCTGAATAAGGTGTCAAACTACCTAAATAAACAAACAAAAAGTATTGGCGTACTTAAAATATAATCTGCCAACAATCTCAACAAAGTCATTATCATCTGCTCTTCATAGCTGACTAACCTGGGAAACCAGCTCTGCTCTTCACAGCTGACTAACCTGGGAAACCAGCTCTGCTCTTCATAGCTGACTAACCTGAAAAACCAGCTCTGCTCTTCATAGCTGACTAACCTGGGAAACCAGCTCTGCTCTTCATAGCTGACTAACCTGGGAAACCAGCTCTGCTATTCATAGCTGACTAACCTGGGAAACCAGCTCTGCTCTTCATAGCTGACTAACCTGGGAAACCAGCTCTGCTCTTCATAGCTGACTAACCTGGGAAACCAGCTCTGCTGACTAACCTGGAAAAGCAGCTCTGGTCTTCATAGCTGACTAACCTGAGAAACCAGCTCTGCTCTTCATAGCTGACTAACCTGGGAAACCAGCTCTGCTCTTCATAGCTGACTAACCTGGGAAACCAGCTCTGCACTTCATAGCTGACTAACCTGAGAAACCAGCTCTGCTGACTAACCTGGGAAACCAGCTCTGCACTTCATAGCTGACTAACCTGGGAAACCAGCTCTGCTCTTCATAGCTGACTAACCTGGGAAACCAGCTCTGCTCTTCATAGCTGACTAACCTGGGAAACCAGCTCTGCTCTTCATAGCTGACTAACCTGGGAAACCAGCTCTGCTCTTCATAGCTGACTAACCTGGGAAACCAGCTCTGCCCTTCATAGCTGACTAACCTAGGAAACCAGCTCTGCCCTTCATAGCTGACTAACCTGGGAAACCAGCTCTGCTCTTCATAGCTGACTAACCTGGGAAACCAGCTCTGCCCTTCATAGCTGACTAACCTGAGAAACCAGCTCTGCACTTCATAGCTGACTAACCTGGGAAACCAGCTCTGCTCTTCATAGCTGACTAACCTGGGAAACCAGCTCTGCTCTTCATAGCTGACTAACCTGAAAAACCAGCTCTGCTCTTCATAGCTGACTAACCTGGGAAACCAGCTCTGCTCTTCATAGCTGACTAACCTGGGAAACCAGCTCTGCCCTTCATAGCTGACTAACCTGAGAAACCAGCTCTGCTGACTAACCTGGGAAACCAGCTCTGCACTTCATAGCTGACTAACCTGAAAAACCAGCTCTGCTCTTCATAGCTGGCTAACCTGGGAAACCAGCTCTGCTCTTCATAGCTGACTAACCTGAGAAACCAGCTCTGCTGACTAACCTGAGAAACCAGCTCTGCTGACTAACCTGAGAAACCAGCTCTGCTGACGAACCTGGGAAACCAGCTCTGTACTTCATAGCTGACTAACCTGAGAAACCAGCTCTGCTGACTAACCTGAGAAACCAGCTCTGCTGACTAACCTGAGAAACCAGCTCTGCTGACTAACCTGTGAAACCAGCTCTGCTGACTAACCTGAGAAACCAGCTCTGCTGACTAACCTGAGAAACCAGCTCTGCTGACTAACCTGAGAAACCAGGTCTGCTGACTAACCTGGGAAACCAGCTCTGCTGACTAACCTGAGAAACCAGCTCTGCTGACTAACCTGAGAAAGCAGCTCTGCTGACTAACCTGGGAAACCAGCTCTGCTGACTAACCTGAGAAACCAGCTCTGCACTTCATAGTGACTAACCTGAGAAAGCAGCTCTGCTGACTAACCTGGGAAACCAGCTCTGCTGACTAACCTGGGAAACCAGCTCTGCTGACTAACCTGGGAAACCAGCTCTGCTGACTAACCTGGGAAACCAGCTCTGCTGACTAACCTGGGAAGCCAGCTCTGATCTTCATAGCTGACTAACCTGAGAAACCAGCTCTGCTGACTAACCTGAGAAACCAGCTCTGCTGACTAACCTGAGAAACCAGCTCTGCTGACTAACCTGAGAAACCAGCTCTGCTGACTAACCTGAGAAAGCAGCTCTGCTGACTAACCTGAGAAAGCAGCTCTGCTGACTAATGTGAGAAACCAGCTCTGCTGACTAACCTGAGAAACCAGCTCTGCACTTCATAGTGACTAACCTGTGAAACCAGCTCTGCTGACTAACCTGGGAAACCAGCTCTGCTGACTAACCTGAGAAAGCAGCTCTGCTGACTAACCTGAGAAACCAGCTCTGCTGACTAACCTGAGAAACCAGCTCTGCTGACTAACCTGAGAAACCAGCTCTGCTGACTAACCTGGGAAACCAGCTCTGCTGACTAACCTGAGAAAGCAGCTCTGCTGACTAACCTGAGAAAGCAGCTCTGCTGACTAACCTGAGAAACCAGCTCTGCTGACTAACCTGAGAAACCAGCTCTGCTGACTAACCTGAGAAAGCAGCTCTGCTGACTAACCTGGGAAACCAGCTCTGCTGACTAACCTGAGAAACCAGCTCTGCACTTCATAGTGACTAACCTGGGAAACCAGCTCTGCTGACTAACCTGAGAAACCAGCTCTGCTGACTAACCTGAGAAACCAGCTCTGCTGACTAACCTGAGAAACCAGCTCTGCTGACTAACCTGAGAAACCAGCTCTGCTGACTAACCTGAGAAACCAGCTCTGCTGACTAACCTGAGAAACCAGCTCTGCTGACTAACCTGAGAAACCAGCTCTGCTGACTAACCTGGGAAACCAGCTCTGCTGACTAACCTGAGAAAGCAGCTCTGCTGACTAACCTGAGAAAGCAGCTCTGCTGACTAACCTGAGAAAGCAGCTCTGCTGACTAACCTGAGAAACCAGCTCTGCTGACTAACCTGAGAAACCAGCTCTGCTGACTAACCTGAGAAACCAGCTCTGCTGACTAACCTGGGAAACCAGCTCTGCTGACTAACCTGAGAAACCAGCTCTGCACTTCATAGTGACTAACCTGGGAAACCAGCTCTGCTGACTAACCTGAGAAACCAGCTCTGCTGACTAACCTGAGAAACCAGCTCTCTGACTGACTAACCTGAGAAAGCAGCTCTGCTGACTAACCTGAGAAAGCAGCTCTGCTGACTAACCTGAGAAACCAGCTCTGCTGACTAACCTGAGAAACCAGCTCTGCTGACTAACCTGAGAAACCAGCTCTGCTGACTAACCTGAGAAAGCAGCTCTGCTGACTAACCTGAGAAACCAGCTCTGCTGACTAACCTGAGAAACCAGCTCTGCACTTCATAGTGACTAACCTGGGAAACCAGCTCTGCTGACTAACCTGAGAAACCAGCTCTGCTGACTAACCTGAGAAACCAGCTCTGCTGACTAACCTGAGAAACCAGCTCTGCTGACTAACCTGAGAAACCAGCTCTGCTGACTAACCTGGGATACCAGCTCTGCTGACTAACCTGAGAAACCAGCTCTGCTGACTAACCTGAGAAACCAGCTCTGCTGACTAACCTGAGAAACCAGCTCTGCTGACTAACCTGAGAAACCAGCTCTGCTGACTAACCTGAGAAAGCAGCTCTGCTGACTAATTAATACATAGTAGAATTATGCCTTAATAACCTGGGGAACCAGCTCTGCTGACTAACCTGAGAAACCAGCTCTGCACTTCATAGCTGACTAACCTGGGAAACCAGCTCTGCTGACTAACCTGAGAAACCAGCTCTGCACTTCATAGTGACTAACCTGGGAAACCAGCTCTGCTGACTAATCTGGGAAGCCAGCTCTGATCTTCATAGCTGACTAACCTGAGAAACCAGCTCTGCTGACTAACCTGAGAAACCAGCTCTGCTGACTAACCTGAGAAACCAGCTCTGCTGACTAACCTGAGAAAGCAGCTCTGCTGACTAACCTGAGAAACCAGCTCTGCTGACTAACCTGAGAAACCAGCTCTGCTGACTAACCTGAGATACCAGCTCTGCTGACTAACCTGAGAAACCAGCTCTGCTGACTAACCTGAGAAACCAGCTCTGCTGACTAACCTGGGAAACCAGCTCTGCTGACTAACCTGAGAAAGCAGCTCTGCTGACTAACCTGAGAAAGCAGCTCTGCTGACTAACCTGGGAAACCAGCTCTGCTGACTAACCTGAGAAACCAGCTCTGATCTTCATAGCTGACTAACCTGAGAAACCAGCTCTGATCTTCATAGCTGACTAACCTGAGAAACCAGCTCTGCTCTTCATAGCTGACTAACCTGGGAAACCAGCTCTGCTCTTCATAGCTGACTAACCTGAGAAACCAGCTCTGCTCTTCATAGCTGACTAACCTGGGAAACCAGCTCTGCTCTTCATAGCTGACTAACCTGAGAAACCAGCTCTGTGACTAATTTGAGAAACCATCTCTGCTCTTCATTGCTGACTAACCTGAGATACCAGCTCTGATCTTCATAGCTAACTTTGAAAAGACTGTTGATGAGTGACGCAACATTTTGACATGTTTGGCCGGTACCGATATCCGATATATTTTCCTTGCTATAAAAAAACGATACTGATAACCGATATTTAACATTTTAGTGGCCTTTTTAAGCATTCTTGTACAGTTAAATAGTTAAAACACACACACATGGACACGATCTAAGGCACTGCACCTCAGTGCAAGAGGTTGTCACTACAGTCCCTGGTTCGAATCCAGGCTGTATCACATCCGGCCGTGATTGGGAGTCCCATAGGGCGGCGCACAATTGGCCCAGCGTTTTCTGGATGTGGCCAGGGTAGAAAACCTATGTTGTGCTGTTTCGTTGTTCAGTCATTTAATTCTCAACCAGGATTTCTATGGAACGCCATTTGGGTCTTCGTGTCAAATAAACTTGTTGACCAATCAGGACCTGAATATGACTGCACGTCCACATAAAGTCAGTTAAGAACAAATTCTTATTTTCAATGACGGCCTAGGAACAGTGGGTTAACTGCCTGTTCAGGGGCAGAACGACAGAATTGTACCTTGTCAGCTCGGGGATTCGAACTTGCAACCTTTCGGTTACTAGTCCAACGCTCTAACCACTAGGCTACCCTGCCGCCCCACATCTGTTTCAGTGGCGCTGCAGTTAGCCGGCTAACATCTGTTTCAGTGGCGCTGCAGTTAGCCGGCTAACATCTGTTTCAGTGGCGCTGCAGTTAGCCGGCTAACACCTGTTTCAGTCGCGCTGCAGTTAGCTAAAATAACCCTAATTTATAAGACCGTTCTTATTTGATTAATGGTGGTCGGACCCATCTATGTGAAGCTAGCCACAATAGTGGACTTCGCAGTTAGCCTTCAAAATAAAAGTATTTTATTGACAGTGATGCTAATTAATACATAGTAGAATTATGCCTTAATTGAATAGATCAGGCTAAACGAGGTTGGAACGTTATTTAAAATCAACAAAAGACTAATTGTTTATTTGACAAATCTGTTGAAATCACCCTGGATATATTAGACTTTAGAATTGCATTTGGGGCATCCTTATTTCACTCTACAGCCTTACCTATGGGTTGTGGATCAATGACATGGGGCATCAGTCTACTCAACCCAATGTCTCCAGTCTGCCCTACTGGCAACCCAATGTCTCCAGTCTGCTCTACTGGCAACCCAATGTCTACTGGCAACCCAATGTCTACTGGCAACCCAATGTCTACTGGCAACCCAATGTCTACTGGCAACCCAATGTCTCCAGTCTGCCCTACTGGCAACCCAATGTCTCCAGTCTGCTCTACTGGCAAACCAATGTCTCCAGTCTGCCCTACTGGCAACCCAATGTCTCCAGTCTGCTCTACTGGCAACGCAATGTCTCCAGTCTGCTCTACTGGCAACCCAATGTCTACTGGCAACCCAATGTCTCCAGTCTGCCCTACTGGCAACCCAATGTCTACTGGCAACCCAATGTCTACTGGCAACCCAATGTCTCCAGTCTGCCCTACTGGCAACCCAATGTCTCCAGTCTGCCCTACTGGCAACCCAATGTCTCCAGTCTGCTCTACTGGCAACGCAATGTCTACTGGCAACCCAATGTCTCCAGTCTGCCCTACTGGCAACCCAATGTCTACTGGCAACCCAATGTCTACTGGCAACCCAATGTCTACTGGCAACCCAATGTCTCCAGTCTGCCCTACTGGCAACCCAATGTCTCCAGTCTGCTCTACTGGCAACCCAATGTCTACTGGCAACCCAATGTCTCCAGTCTGCCCTACTGGCAACCCAATGTCTACTGGCAACGCAATGTCTCCAGTCTGCTCTACTGGCAACGCAATGTCTCCAGTCTGCCCTACTGGCAACCCAATGTCTCCAGTCTGCCCTACTGGCAACCCAATGTCTCCAGTCTGCTCTACTCATCATGATATTCTCTTGATTTCAATATTTCCCATTCTGTCTTCACTGGAAAACATATATGTGAGTGTGTGGGGCAGGGGGCCCGTTGCAGCTGGTCAATATTGTACTTTCCCTCTTCAGAAATGAAGGTTCCGTGGATGGGAAGAGGGAGACTGTATCCCAGGGTGCTGGGGGAGGGAGCTATAGCTCGCTAGGGGGAGGGGGTTAAGGCAAGCTAGGCTATTTATAAAGGGCTGTTTCCTTTAAGGCTAAAAGTCACTCCCAGTCCATTGAGTGAGAGATTTATTGAACTGGCAATAACTGGCCACTGGGAGCCTCTAGCCCTGTGGAGAAGTAATTTCCCCCTCCCACTATGTGTCACTCTCTCCCAGGCCTCAGCCCCTTCCCCAGGCCCTTGCCTGCTCCCTGAGGCCTACGGTGTGCAGCAACAGTTAGTAAGGGGACCCCTGCTCCACTTCCCCCTCCCGCTATGTGTCACTCTCCCCCAGGCCTCAGCCCCTTCCCCAGGCCCTTGCCTGCTCCCTGAGGCCTACGGTGTGCAGCAACAGTTAGCAAGGGGACCCCTGCTCCACTTCCCCCTCCCGCTATGTGTTGCTCCCCAGGCCCTCCCCCAGGCCTCAGCTCCACTTCCCCCTCCCCCTTCCCCAGGCCCTTGCCTGCTCCCTGAGGCCTACGGTGTGCAGCAACAGTTAGCAAGGGGACCCCTGCTCCACTTCCCCCTCCCGCTATGTGTTGCTCTCCCCCAGGCCTCAGCCCCTTCCCCAGGCCCTTGCCTGCTCCCTGAGGCCTACGGTGTGCAGCAACAGTTAGCAAGGGGACCCCTGCTCCACTTCCCCCTCCCGCTATGTGTCACTCTCCCCCAGGCCTCAGCCCCTTCCCCAGGCCCTTGCCTGCTCCCTGAGGCCTACGGTGTGCAGCAACAGTTAGCAAGGGGACCCCTGCTCCACTTCCCCCTCCCGCTATGTGTCGCTCTTCCCCAGGCCCTTGCCTGCTCCCTGAGGCCTACAGTGTGCAGCAACTTCCCAGCCCTCTACCAACAGCCATGTGGTGCAGTGCAGGTCTTGACATTGCAGTGATGTGGCTTTATTTACTTAATGTGTGTCTCATTCACAAGCCTTGCATCCTGCCTCGTGCTGCGCTGCTCTGCCTCGAGCGCTAGGCCAGCTAGCATTACCCACATTGTACAGACTAGTTTTGCACTGAAACTGTATCAAAAACAGACCCTACAAAGTGGTGACTAGCCTAATAGGTGGCAGGTCAAATCAAATTTATTTGTCATATACACATGGTTAGCAGATGTTAATACGAGTGTAGCGAAATGCTTGTGCTTCTAGTTCCGACAATGCCAGGAGTAATCTAGCAATTCCAAAACTACTACCTTATAGACACAAGTGTAAGTGTAAGGGGATAAAGAATATGTACATAAAGATATATGAATGAGTGATGGTACAGAGCAGCATAGGCAAGATACAGTAGATGGTATCGAGTACAGTATATACATATGAGATGAGTATGTAAACAAAGTGGTATAGTTTAAAGTGGCTAGTGATACATGTATTACATAAGGATGCAGTCGATGATATAGAGTACAGTATATACGTAAACATATGAGATGAATAATGTAGGGTATGTAAACATTATATTAAGTAGCATTGTTTAAAGTGGCTAGAGATATATTTTACATCAATTCCCATTATTAAAGTGGCTGGAGTTGAGTCAGTGTGTTGGCAGCAGCCACTCAATGTTAGTGGTGGCTGTTTAACAGTCTGATGGCCTTGAGATAGAAGCTGTTTTTCAGTCTCTCGGTCCCAGCTTTGATGCACCTGTACTGATCTCGCCTTCTGGACGATAGCGGGGTGAACAGGCAGTGACTCGGGTGGTTGTTGTCCTTGATGATCTTTATGGCCTTCCTGTGACATTGGGTGGTGTAGGTGTCCTGGAGGGCAGGTAGTTTGCCCCCGGTGATGCGTTGTGCAGACCTCACTACCCTCTGGAGAACCTTGTGGGCGGAGCAGTTGCCGTACCAGGCGGTGATACAGCCCAACAGGATGCTCTCGATTGTGCATCTGTAGAAGTTTGTTTGCTTTTGGTGACAAGCCAAATTTCTTCAGCCTCCTGAGGTTGAAGAGGCGCTGCTGCGCCTTCTTCACGATGCTGACTGTGTGGGTGGACCAATTCAGTTTTTCTGTGATGTGTACGCCGAGGAACTTAAAACCTACTACCCTCTCCACTACTGTTCCATCTCCCTCTGCTGTTTCCTGAAGTCCACAATCATCTCCTTAGTTTTGTTGTCGTTGAGTGTGAGGTTATTTTCCTGACAACACACTCCGAGGTAGAGTCCTGGAGCCGACAAGGTGAAAAATGTCACTGTGCCCTTGAGCAAGGTGCATAAAGATGGCGGCCCCCATTGCCTCATTGGCTAAGTTCAGCGTATCGCTACTTTTTTGTTTAGTTTGTTTCTTCTTGTATCGCCGTTAGCGCGGTATACATGATCTCAATTTTAGCTCCAAGACGACGGCAATTTATAAAAAAGCGAAAAAGTAGATTGTGCTGATTTTTTAGTTGCGCCATAGTTTCAAAACTCTGTAGATGGTGTTCAAACGATGACGTCATATCTGAATTCCTCCATCTTTATGCACCTTCGTGCTCCTGGACAATGACGCGTGTGTCTCGGGGAGATGGGATATACAAGAAACAGATGTGATAATATACCTAATATAAGCACCCCCAAATAATAATAATTAGTTTGTTAGAGAATAACCGTAAAATATGAAGACCCTTAGATTTTAAAAACTGAAATATCACATTCACATAAGTATTCAGTCAGTACTTTGTTGAAGGACCTTTGGCAGTGATTACAGCCTGGAGTCTTCTTGGGTATGACTACATGCTTGGCACACCTGTATTTGGAGAGTTTCTCCCATTCTTCTTCGGTGGGATATCTCAAGCTCTGTCACGTTGGATGAGAAGCGTCGCTGTTTTCATTTTTAGGTCTCCAGAGATCTGGTTCAAGTCCGAGCTCTGTCTGGTCTACTCAAGGACATTCAGAGACTTGTCCTGAAGCCACTCCTGCGTGTCTTGGCTGTGTGCTTAGGGTTGTTTTCTCCCAGTCCCTGCTGCTGAAAAACATCCCCACAGCATGATGCTGCCACCACCATGCTTCAGCGTAGGGATACTGTTTCCTCCAGACGTGACACTTTACTTTCAGACCAAGGAATCTTGGTCAATCTTGGTTTTATCAGACCAGCGAATCTTGTTTCTCATGTTCTGAGTTATTTAGGTGCCTTTTGGCAAACTCAAGGCGGGCTGTCATGTAACCTTTTACTGAGCAGTGCCTTCCATCTGGCTACTCAGTGCTGCAGAGATGGTTGTCCTTCTGGAAGGTTCTCCCATCTCCACAGAGAAACTCTGTAGCTATGTCGGTGACCAAGGCCCTTGGGCGGCCAGCTCTAAGAAGACTCTCTAGGTTGTTCCAAACCTCTTCCATTTAAGGATGATGGAGGCCAATGTTCTTAGGGACCTTCAATGCTGCAGACATGTTTGTGCCTCAACACAATCCTGTCTCGGAGCCACATTGGAGAATTCCTTTGACATGGCTTGGTTTTTGCTCTGACATTCACTGTCAACTGTGGGACCTTTTTATATAGACAGGTGTGTGCCTTTCCAAATCATGTCCAATCAATTGAATTTGCCACCACAGGTGTATTCCAATCAAGTTGTAGAAACATCTCAAGGATGATCAATGGACACAGGATGTATCTGAGCCCAATGTAGAGTCTCAAAGTGAAGGCTCTGAATACTTATGGAAATAAAACTTTAATTTTTAGATTAGAAAGTTTTTCAAATGTATTAACCTCTCTGGGCAACCCGACGCACTAGCATCCCACCTTGCCAACAATAAATGCAAATGCGCTACGCCAAATGCTAATAGCACTCGTTAAAACTCAAACGTTCATTAAAACCCACATGCAGGATACTCAATTCAAGCTACACTCGTTGTGAATCTAGCCAACAAATCAGATTTTTAAAATGCTTTTCGGCGAAAGCATGAGTAGCTATTATCTGATAGCATGCAACACCCCAAAATACCTGAAGGGGACGTAAACAAAAGAATTAGCGTAGCCGGCGCTACACAAAACTCAGAAATAAAATATAGAACATTCATTACCTTTGACGAGCTTCTTTGTTGGCACTCCTATATGTCCCATAAACATCACAATTGGGTCTTTTTTTCGATTAAATCGGTCCTTGTATACCCAAAATGTCCATTTATGAAGACTGTGTGATCCAGGGAAAACACCGTTTCTAAACGCAACGTTATTTTTTAAAATTAAAAAAGTTGCCTATGAACTTTGACAAAAAACTTCAAACTACTTCTGTAATCCAACTTTAGGTATTAGTAAACGTTAATACGCGATCAAATTCATCATGGGGCGATCTGTATTCAATAGCATTAAGTCTTGAGACGATGGTCGATATTCTCTCTACCAAAACTTCCTTTGTGATGCAGTGATGACAGGAAGTGCCTCTTCTTCGTTGAACCAAGGAATAACGTCACACCAATTGCCAAGACTGGAGACATCGTGTGGAAACTGTAGGAATTGTCAACTGGGAGCCATCTATTTTCTCTTCCCATAGACAATACAGGCAACTGGCGTATTGATATTTTTTTCTTTTGGGTGATCAGTTTTCCTTGGGATTTTCCCCGAGACACACGTTCTGTTATAGTCACAGCCGTGGTTTAAACAGTTTTAGAAACTTCAGTGTTTTCTATCCACACATACTAATCATATGCGTATACTATATTCCTGGCATGAGTAGCAGGACGTTGAAATGTTGCGCGATTTTTAACAAAATGTTGAAAAAAGTAGCCCTAGCTCTAACAGGTTTTAAAGACCTTTTTTTCTCTTTGTCATTATTTAGTATTGTGTGTAGATTGAAAATAATTAGGGACCTATAATTTTTTGTTTTGTCTGATTCGGTTGACCCCCCCCACCTCAAATTTAGTTTCCTCTGATTTGGTTTTCCGTTTTCCACTTTTTCAGGTTTTCCCTGGAAAAAAAAATAGAATGTCCAATTTTGTAGTTTTTCTAATTCCTCAAAAATATTTACACCACATCAGAAGACCACCTTTTTGAGGTCTGGTGTAGTTCCCCTTTTCAAACGCAACCGTGCACCAACCAGAGACCTCTGTTTGGTTAGGGATGCTTCTGTAGCGCTCGTGTGATGGCAGATTTCTCAAAACAAAATGGCTACTGGATCGACGCAAATATTCATGATCTCCTTCTGCCAGGTTGACGGGCTGATTTGTCTTCTTTTCATCTCTATTAGAAGAAGGTTATCATTGGCATCATCGCCAACGGCTAAACCATGTGTACACGAGGGCGGGAAAATGCCAATTACTGATGCATGTGGTTCATGTCTTATGATTTAACTTGGGCAAATTAATTCATTTTTCCAATAAGTTCGATACATTTAGTTGATTTCCTACGAAGTTCAACATTTTTGAATATTGATGAATTCAGTTTTAATGTCTGGATTTCGTCATTGTTCTCCAACACAGAATTTATATATTTTTTTTAAAATGTATTTTTTTTTGTTTCAATCTGTTAGTAATTAGTTAGTCTACTTTGTTTCTTCTGTAGTTCCCCATCCTGTAAACTCCTTGTCTGTCTAAAGCTCTGGTTAGCTAATGGGCTCCAGTTTCCACAACAACCGACATTAGAGAGAACTGTTCTCTGTCTGCTTATAAATGTCTGAAAACCCCTTCTAGTCAAATGACAACTCTGCTGTATTAGACAGTTCACATTTTAGGACTAAATTGAGCAATGGAGGAAAAAGAATCTCGCCCACCATCTTTCTTCACTTCTCTAATGCGCTTGCCAGTCTCAATATTGCATAAGCTGATCTCCATTTCACTTCCTCATTTCTGGTTCATCATCTCTCTATCTGGCTGACTGGTTTTACTATGGCTGCTCATGCATGTGGACACATGTCTGAACGCTCATTAATAACCAGGGGTTGGAACGTTCTGAACAGAGTCACAATTTTTTTAATTTAAATTTTCATGCAACTTGTTCCGAGCAGCAAAATAAAGTTCTGAACTGGTTCGAACCCCCCAAAAAGTATTTATACTTTTCCTTTTTTAACCTTTTGAAATCCACGTTTTTCACATTTTAAGTCATTAAATTACTTCACCAATCAGTGCGGATAGAGCAAGCATGCTAGTTTAAATGCGTGATGGACCGTGTAGCCTATGGCTCAAGATTTGTCGACTTTTTGCGGGTGGGGAGAGGGTGCGAGAGGGTTGAGGTGGAGGCTTGAAGCTCTGGGGCATCTTGTTATGAAATGAAGTACACAGAATTATATCTAGGTGGAGCGGCTTCTATGGGAAAACTTTGAGCTAGCTAGCGAACAAGCTCGTGTTTCCGGAGAGACACAAGAATTAAACACATCATGCCCTTTTTGTAGTTAAGAAATCCAACATGAGACGTTAAAGCTAGGCCGATAGTATCCTTAATAACAAGCATTGAACAAGTCAACCCGTTCTTAAGATATTTTTTGAATTAGCTATCTTCTGAATCAAACTTGTAGCGTCAGTACAGTAGCCTATGATCTGGAGGGGCAGGTAGCCTAAACCCACCCCCCCAAAAAATCAGCTTGCAGGAAGACACTGGAATACGTTTGAGTGAGGGCTTTGCATACACACTGTGTTGCGTTTTTGTTTTACTAGAAGAAGGAAAAAGCCTGTAACACTTTATTAACCGGTTACGCATTTTCGTTCCGTTTCAGTTTCTTGAAAATGTTCGTTATTTTCTGTTTCCTGAACTGGTTCCAACTCCTGTTAATAACAGAGAGGCACGAGGCCCCGTCAAGGAGGGGCACGAGGCCCCGTCAAGGAGGGGCACGAGGCCCCGTCAAGGAGGGGCACGAGGCCCCGTCAAGGAGGGGCACGAGGCCCCGTCAAGGAGGGGCACGAGGCCCCCGTCAAGGAGGGGCACGAGGCCCCCGTCAAGGAGGGGCACGAGGCCCCCGTCAAGGAGGGGCACGAGGCCCCCGTCAAGGAGGTGCACGAGGCCCCCGTCAAGGAGGTGCACGAGGCCCCCGTCAAGGAGGGGCACATGTAGGGAGCTGTGTCTGAAATGGCACTCTGTGGGCTCTGGTCAAAAGTCGTTCACTGCCCGTAAAGCTCTGGTCAAAAGTCGTTCACTGCCCGTAAAGCTCTGGTCAAAAGTCGTTCACTGCCCGTAAAGCTCTGGTCAACAGCAGGGCACTATATACTGTGTAGGGTGCGATTTCAGACAGAGCCTCTGTGTGCAGCGGAATGTTCTCAACTGTTCGTCTTGACTTATCATGCAGAAGACTGGAACAGCAGCGGTTTAACTTCCTCTTTCTGTGTGGGGAAGTTGTTGTCCACAGTGTCAATGTTTGGGTTTCATCTGTCTATCTTCCGTGGTTTTGGTGGATTTTAATGAAGTTCCTCTAAGTAGTGAGAAAGATGTGGCCACTGTTCATGACAGTCTTTCTATGAAGAGATTTTATATTGCCACCGTCATATTTCATCGTGTGGTTCTCTAGAGATTGACAGTTTTTGACTTGCTACAAAGATAACAAGTGATACCGTTTTAAAATCTGTTTTTGTTGTATCACTTAACCACACAACAATACAGATTTTACACGGTGTGGTTGGAAGCCTAAGGGGCTTGCAGAAAAACCACACCACAAAAATAAAGGTTTATTAAAATAACTAATGGAACCTACTAATTCTAAATGTAATTGATCAGTAATCACAACATTTGGTTAAAGATCTGGCTACTGACGGTTAGAAAGCAAACATTTCCTTTGTTTAGTGAAGGCCGAGGTCTTCTAGGTGGTAACAGTTTGAAGGGGGAGGACGAGGCTTCGCCATGAGGGATGTGGTTGAACATAACGAGAGTACACTTAGACTGGTTTCATTATTACGCAGTGAAAACCAACCTCAACGGCACACGGGAGGAGATAGGAGTGCTCCCAGAACAGGAAACATAGGCTTACAGTGTGTGTGTGTGTGTGTGTACACCTCAACCTGATTTCTGTATGAAAGGAACTGCCAGGTGTGGTTCTGTGTGAAATTTAAATGTCTGTTTCCTTCTCTCTTTCACCCCGTCTTTCAAACATTTCCCTAGTTGTATTTAACTAGCCTACATCTGGACCATCCCATGTATCACCGTACTCCTTAGTATCATGGGAAGGAAACAGAACAGGAAGTGGATTTAACCCCAGAAGTGTTGGAAACAGATCATTATGACGTTATCCATTGTCAGACTTGTTTATTTCCCAAGCTACAGCACACAATATTTAACACACAGCAGGACTTTGAAGGACCAAAGAGATTCGTGTTTTCAATGTGATACTGCTATCGTCCCGGCCAAACATCTGTATGGCATCGTTTTCCAGAATGCCTCCCTCTGCTTCAGTCGCCCGTCTCAAGTGGCTTGTTTAGCCCTGTAGTGACAGCCAGATGGCCTCCCCCCGGGGGCTTGTTTAGCCCTGTAGTGACAGCCAGATGGCCTCTAGTGACCCCCTTGTTTAGTCCTCTAGTGGGGCTTGTTTAGCCCTGTAGTGACAGCCAGATGGCTTCCCCCCGGGGGCTTGTTTAGCCCTGTAGTGACAGCCAGACGGCTTCCCCCCGGGGGCTTGTTTAGCCCTGTAGTGACAGCCAGACTGCTTCCCCCCCGGGGGCTTGTTTAGCCCTGTAGTGACAGCCAGACTGCTTCCCCCGGGGGCTTGTTTAGTCCTGTAGTGACAGCCAGACTGCTTCCCCCTGGGGGCTTGTTTAGCCCTGTAGTGACAGCCAGACTGCTTCCCCCCGGGGCTTGTTTAGTCCTCTAGTGACAGCCAGACTGCTTCCCCCGGGGGCTTGTTTAGTCCTGTAGTGACAGCCAGACTGCTTCCCCCCGGGGGCTTGTTTAGTCCTGTAGTGACAGCCAGACTGCTTCCCCCCGGGGGCTTGTTTAGTCCTCTAGTGACAGCCAGACTGCTTCCCCTCGGGGGCTTGTTTAGTCCTGTAGTGACAGCCAGGCTGCTTCCCCCCCGGGGGCTTGTTTAGCCCTGTAGTGACAGCCAGGCTGTTTCCCCCCGGGGGCTTGTTTAGCCCTGTAGTGACAGCAAGGCTGCTTCCCCCCCGGGGGCTTGTTTAGCCCTGTAGTGACAGCCAGGCTGCTTCCCCCGGGGCTTGTGCATGTCAGGGTGTCTATTATGTATGTGACAGTCACTGGATCCATTTTCATCTCCTGTCCAGAGCATTATCTCTCTCTCTCTGCTGTTTAAACATGATCTGCTAGTTTGACTCAACAATGGATCCTCTGACTTCATTTTGATTTGGATGAATGATGCTCGCTACCAAGCTTTACTCCGTGACCTGATACAACAGTTTGACAGTCTCGACTCTAAACGACAGTTGATATCATGACCCTCCTGTGTTTTGGCAATTTCAGGACAGTCAGTCTGTCAGGTCTGTGATGGAGGGTCACTTTTGAATGCTGGCGGTGCTTTCACTCTAGTGGTAGCATGAGACGGAGTCTGCAACCCACACAAGTGGCTCAGGTAGTGCAGCTCATCCAGGATGGCACATCAATGCGAGCTGTGGCAAGAAGGTTTGCTGTGTCTGTCAGCGTAGTGTCCAGAGCATGGAGGCATTACCAGGAGACAGGACAGTACATCAGGAGACGTGGAGGAGGCCGTAGGAGGGCAACAACCCAGCAGCAGGACCGCAACCTCTGCCTTTTGTGCAAGGAGGAGCAGGAGGAGCACTGCCAGAGCCCTGCAAAATGACCTCCAGCAGGCCACAAATGTGCATGTGTCTGCTGAAACGGTCAGAAACAGATTCCATGAGGGTGGTATGAGGGCCCGACGTCCATAGGTGGGGGTTGTGCTTACAGCCCAACACCGTACAGGACGTTTTGCATTTGCCAGAGAACACCAAGATTGGCAAATTCGCCACTTGCGCCCTGTGCTCTTCACAGATAAAAGCAGGTTCACACTGAGCAGATGTGACAGACGTGACAGTCTGGAGACGCCGTGGAGAACGTTCTGCTGCCTGCAACATCCTCCAGCATGACCGGTTTGGCGGTGGGTCAGTCATGGTGTGGAGTGGCATTTATTTGGGGGGCCGCACAGCCCTCCATGTGCTCGCCAGAGGTAGCCTGACTGCCATTAGGTACCGAGATGAGATCCTCAGACCCCTTGTGAGACCATATGCTGGTGCGGCTGGCCCTGGGTTCCTCCTAATGCAAGACAATGCTAGACCTCATGTGGCTGGAGTGTGTCAGCAGTTCCTGCAAGAGGAAGGCATTGATGCTATGGACTGGCCCGCCCGTTCCCCAGACCTGAATCCAATTGAGCACATCTGGGACATCAGGTCTCGCTCCATTCACCAACGCCACGTTGCACCACAGACTGTCCAGGAGTTGGCAGATGCTTTAGTCCAGGTCTGGGAGGAGGTCCCTCAGGAGACCATCCGCCACCTCATCAGGAGCATGCCCAGGCGTTGTAGGGAGGTCATACAGGCACGTGGAGGCCACACACACTACTGAGCCTCATTTTGACTTGTTTTAAGGACATTACATCAAAGTTGGATCAGCCTGTAGTGTGGTTTTCCACTTTAATTTTGAGTGACTCCAAATCCAGACCTCCATGGGTTGATAAATTTGATTTCCATTGATAATTGTTGTGTGATTTGTCAGCACATTCAATGTGTAGAAAAAAATATTTAATAAGAAAATTCATTCAGATCTAGGAGGTGTTAATTTAGTGTTCCCTTTATTTGTTTGAGCAGTGTGTGTGTGTGTGTGTGTGTGTGTGTGTGTGTGTGTGTATTAATTATATTTGTCTACGTGAGAAAAAGGTGATAGAGTGGGTAAGAGGTGACAGAGACATATTGTGGTAGATCTCGGTCAGTGTGTTCAGACCCATTGCCTTCCACATTTTGTTACGCTATTCTAAGATGAATAAATAAAATTCCTCAGCTATCTACACACAATATCCCATAATGCCAAATATAACAGGTTTTTAGAATATGTGTGTAAGAGCAAAAACTCTCTGACAGAGAAACCACTGGGAGATGGGAGAACCTTCCAGAAGGACAACCATCCCTACAGCACTCCACCAATCAGGCATTTATGGTAGAGTGGCCAGACGGAAGCCACTATTCAGTGAAAGGCACATGACTGCCTTCTAGGAGTTTGCCAAAACGCACCTAAAGACTTGCAGAGAAACAAGATTCTCAAGTCTGATGAAACCAAGATTAAACTCTTTGGCCTGAATGCCAAGTGTCAGTGCTGAATGAAACCTGGCACAATCTCTATGGTGAAGCATGGTGGTGGAAGCATCATGCTGTGGGGATGTTTTTCAGCTGCAGGGACTGGGAGACTAGTCAGGATCGAGGGAAAGATGAATAGAGCAAAGTACAGAGAGAACCTTGATTAAAACCTACTCCAGAGCACTCAGGACCTCCGACTGGGGCGCCGGTTCACCTTCCAACAGGAAAACAACCCTAAGCACACAGCCAAGACAACGCAGCTTCGGGACAAGTCTCTGAACAGATCTGATCGCACCGTATGCAGCCGTTGCCTTCTGAGGTGGAACCTAATCGTGCACTTCCTCTCTAAGACAGGAAGTTACGTCAATAGTGGGGACAACTTCGTGTGTGTGTGTGGGGGGGGGTCCTTTTTAAACATTTATGAAGGTTATTTAATTTTCATGACGGGTTTCATGCATAACCGTTGATGACGTGGTTATACGATAATTTTGAAAGCCTAACAGTGAGAGTCAGTGGACCTCTGTCTATTTTGTTGGTCTAATACAAATGTTGCGTCTATTTCTGGCATTCCCAACTCTGCAAATGGTTATCCCAGGTAACCAACTGATTTCACACAGTGTTGTTAGCCCTGTTATGTTTTCTCTCTTCTCTCTGTTTTCTCTCTTCTCTGTTTTCTCTACTCTCTCATTAATGATATGCATGTCTCTGAACTCTGACCTCTTGATCTCATGGTTCTCTGTCAGAGGGGTGTTGAGTCACTCTTCCATCCCCATTCTCTACGGTGTCCCCACTTCCTGTCTCACAGCAGATCTGGTCGCCAAGTCTCCCACAACTACTTGCTGCTTCAATGCCGTTTTTGTTTTGAGAGGATTTGGGACAGCTGTCAGGAGATGCAGAGATGAAGAAATACAGGCTTTGGTGTCAACTACAGTTTTGGGGTCAGATATGTTCTCTTGGGTCAGGTGTAATCTGTAAAATCACACCCAATTGTAACTATTCCTAGTCTTCTCTAATCTGGTCTGTCCATTCTGGGTTCAGACTGTGTGTGTTTGTAGCCTATACTAGTGTGTTGTAAGGAGGTATAGCTCCGCTCTCTGTCTGTCGCTCTCTGTCTGTATCAGGTAACGCTATTTCACTGCTTCCGAGCTCTGACCCAGATTATCTACTGGGAAGATGGAGGAGGAGAGACCTGTATCTACTGGGAAGATGGAGGCTGTACACTTTGATACGTAGACCATAAGGAACATTGTTGTGGTGGAAGGGGTTGCAACGCTGTGAGAACTGCTGTAGTTTTGGTGTGCGTTCAATGTGCACTTTTCCTGCTTCCTCTATCTCACCGGCTGATCGATGCCTCCGTACTAGATGGAAGCATTAGGTTAACACCGTTATGCTGTTAGTTAGGCTGGTAATCTGACTCGTAGATATCATTTGTTCAGTATAATTCCCCCGAGTCAGATTAATTTGTAGATATCATTTGTTCAGTATATCTACAAGTTAATCTGACTCTGAGGAATTATACTGAACAAATGATATCTACAAGTTAATCTGACTCTGGGGAATTATACTGAACAAATGATATCTACAAGTTAATCTGACTCTGGGGAATTATACTGAACAAATGATATCTACAAGTTAATCTGACTCTGAGGAATTATACTGAACAAATGATATCTACAAGTTAATCTGACTCTGGGGAATTATACTGAACAAATGATATCTACAAGTTAATCTGACTCTGGGGAATTATACTGAACAAATGATATCTACAAGTTAATCTGACTCGGAGGAATTATACTGAACAAATGATATCTACAAGTTAATCTGACTCTGGGGAATTATACTGAACAAATGATATCTACAAGTTAATCTGACTCTGGGGAATTATACTGAACAAATGATATCTACAAGTTAATCTGACTCGGAGGAATTATACTGAACAAATGATATCTACAAGTTAATCTGACTCGGGGAATTATACTGAACAAATGATATCTACAAGTTAATCTGACTCGGGGAATTATACTGAACAAATGATATCTACAAGTTAATCTGACTGAATTATACTGAATAAATGATATCTACAAGTTAATCTGACTCTGGGGAATTATACTGAACAAATGATATCTACAAGTTAATCTGACTCTGGGGAATTATACTGAACAAATGATATCTACAAGTTAATCTGACTCTGGGGAATTATACTGAACAAATGATATCTACAAGTTAATATGACTGAATTATACTGAATAAATGATATCTACAAGTTAATCTGACTCGGAGGAATTATACTGAATAAATTATATCAACGCAACAATTTCAATGATTTTACCGAGTTACAGTTCATATAATGAAATCAGTCAATTGAAATAAATAAATTAAGCCCTCATCTATGGATTTCGCATGACTGGAAAGGGCCACAGCCATGGGTGGCCCTGGGAGGATATAGGCCCACTCACTGGGGAGCCAGGCCCACTCACTGGGGAGCCAGGCCCACTCACTGGGGAGCCAGGCCCACTCACTGGGGAGCCAGGCCCACTCACTGGGGAGCCAGGCCCACTCACTGGGGAGCCAGGCCCACTCACTGGGGAGCCAGGGCCACTCACTGGGGAGCCAGGCCCACTCACTGGGGAGCCAGGGCCACTCACTGGGGAGCCAGGGCCACTCACTGGGGAGCCAGGGCCACTCACTGGGGAGCCAGGCCCACCCACTGGGGAGCCAGGGCCACTCACTGGGGAGCCAGGGCCACTCACTGGGGAGCCAGGGCCACTCACTGGGGAGCCAGGGCCACTCACTGGGGAGCCAGGGCCACTCACTGGGGAGCCAGGGCCACCCACTGGGGAGCTAGGCCCACTCACTGGGGAGCCAGGCCCACTCACCGGGGAGCCAGGCCCACTCACTGGGGATCCAGGCCCACTCACTGGGGAGCCAGGCCCACTCACTGGGGAGCCAGGCCCACTCACTGGGGAGCCAGGGCCACTCACTGGGGAGCCAGGGCCACTCACTGGGGAGCCAGGGCCACCCACTGGGGAGCTAGGCCCACCCACTGGGGAGCCAGGCCCACCCACCGGGGAGCCAGGCCCACCCACCGGGGAGCCAGGTCCACTCACCGGGGAGCCAGGTCCACTCACCGGGGAGCCAGGTCCACTCACCGGGGAGCCAGGCCCAGCATATCAGAATAGGGTTTTACGGCTTTATTACAGACAGAAATACTCCTCAGTTTCAGGGCTCCTGAGTGACGCAGTCTATCTCGGTGCTAGAGGCGTCAATACAGACAGACCCTGGTTCGATTCCAGGCTGTATCACAACCGGCCGTGATTGGGAGTCCCATAGGACGGCACACAATTGTCCCAGCATTGTCTGGGTTAGGCTGTCCATTGTAAATAAGAATTTGTTCATAACTGACCTGCCTAGTTAAATTAAATACATATAAAATCAGGTTTAATAGCCTACAACATGTTGAAGCTTCTTAGAATATCCTACTTCAAAATCAAATGGTACATAGTCACTAAAAACCAACTGAACCCTGAACAAAAATATAAACGCAACATGTAAAGTGTTGGTCCCTTGTTTCATGAGCTGAAATAAAATATCCCAGAAATGAACATCTCTGTTAGTCAACATTTCTCCTTTGGTAAGCTCGGTCTTCTGATCAAAAACCCGAGTGGGGGTTGCATTCGGAAGGACCGTACGAGGGCTGTCCCAGGATGCCTGACCCTAACTGGGCTCAGGGGCGGTCCTCTGATTTAGTTCAAATCAAAAGGGAATTGTATTTTTCTTCATTAAACAGTCCAAAATCATATTACACAATTATACAAACAGTATCACTATCTAGTATCTAGTACCCTCCATCAAGATCACTATCTAGTACCCTCCATCAAGATCACTATCTAGTACCCTCCATCAAGATCACTATCTAGTACCCTCCATCAAGATCACTATCTAGTACCCTCCATCAAGATCACTATCTAGTACCCTCCATCAAGATCACTATCTAGTACCCTCCATCAAGATCACTATCTAGTACCCTCCATCAAGATCACTATCTAGTACCCTCCATCAAGATCACTATCTAGTACCCTCCATCAAGATCACTATCTAGTACCCTCCATCAAGATCACTATCTAGTACCCTCCATCAAGATCACTATCTAGTACCCTCCATCAAGATCACTATCTAGTACCCTCCATCAAGATCACTATCTAGTACCCTCCATCAAGATCACTATCTAGTACCCTCCATCAAGATCACTATCTAGTACCCTCCAAGATCACTATCTAGTACCCTCCATCAAGATCACTATCTAGTACCCTCCACCACGATCACTATCTAGTACCCTCCACCACGATCACTATCTAGTACCCTCCACCACGATCACTATCTAGTACCCTCCACCACGATCACTATCTAGTACCCTCCACCACGATCACTATCTAGTACCCTCCACCCTCCATCACCCTCAAGATCACTATCTAGATCACTATCTAGTACCCTCCACCAAGATCACTATCTAGTACCCTCCACCACGATCACTATCTAGTACCCTCCACCAAGATCACTATCTAGTACCCTCCACCAAGATCACTATCTAGTACCCTCCACCAAGATCACTATCTAGTACCCTCCATCAAGATCTACTATCTAGTACCCTCCATCAAGATCACTATCTAGTACCCTCCATCAAGATCACTATCTAGTACCCTCCATCAAGATCACTGTCTAGTACCCTCCATCAAGATCACTGTCTAGTACCCTCCATCAAGATCACTGTCTAGTACCCTCCATCAAGATCACTGTCTAGTACCCTCCATCAAGATCACTGTCTAGTACCCTCCATCAAGATCACTGTCTAGTACCCTCCATCAAGATCACTATCTAGTACCCTCCATCAAGATCACTATCTAGTACCCTCCATCAAGATCACTATCTAGT
Organism: Oncorhynchus masou masou; assembly: GCF_036934945.1. Taxonomy (NCBI): domain Eukaryota; kingdom Metazoa; phylum Chordata; class Actinopteri; order Salmoniformes; family Salmonidae; genus Oncorhynchus; species Oncorhynchus masou. The sequence goes on from NW_027000976.1 coordinate 101,086, forward strand.
ACCCTCCATCAAGATCTACTATCTAGTACCCTCCATCAAGATCACTATCTAGTACCCTCCATCAAGATCACTATCTAGTACCCTCCATCAAGATCACTGTCTAGTACCCTCCATCAAGATCACTGTCTAGTACCCTCCATCAAGATCACTGTCTAGTACCCTCCATCAAGATCACTATCTAGTACCCTCCATCAAGATCACTATCTAGTACCCTCCATCAAGATCACTATCTAGTACCCTCCATCAAGATCACTATCTAGTACCCTCCATCAAGATCACTATCTAGTACCCTCCATCAAGATCACTATCTAGTACCCTCCATCAAGATCACTATCTAGTACCCTCCATCAAGATCACTATCTAGTACCCTCCATCAAGATCACTATCTAGTACCCTCCATCAAGATCACTATCTAGTACCCTCCATCAAGATCACTATCTAGTACCCTCCATCAAGATCACTGTCTAGTACCCTCCATCAAGATCACTATCTAGTACCCTCCATCAAGATCACTGTCTAGTACCCTCCATCAAGATCTCCTATCTTACTGAGTTTATTTTCCCAATGGGAAAATGTTGTTATTTTTAAATTTTTAATTGAACCTTTATTTAACTAGGCAAGTCAGTTAAGAACCAATTCTTATTTACAATGATGGCCTACCGGGGAACAGTGAGAACTACCTTGTTCATGGGCAGGACGACAGATTTTTACCGTGTCAGCTTGTGGATTCGATCTTGCAACCTTTCGGTTACTAGTCCAATGCTCTAACCAGTAAGCTACCTGCTGGTTACTAGTACAATGCTCTAACCACTAGGCTACCTGCTGGTTACTGACCCAACGCTCTAACCACTAGGCTACCTGCTGGTTACTGACCCAACGCTCTAACCACTAGGCTACCTGCCTAAATTGGCACAAATTGTCTAGTTGTGTTTTTCCTGCTGAGGGGTGCCCTATACCCGCACCCAGAGGGGATTATTTCAAAGTCCGGGTACAGGGGGTGGCTTGGGTCGAAAATTAATTTGTGAGCCGCGGAGGGCCCTGACCTTAAAGATCTCATCCAGGCCTGTCTGTTTGATGGTGGTGGAGTGGAGACAAAACACATCCCCGAGGAGAGACTGTGTTGGTGGTGGAGTGGAGACAAAACACATCCCTGAGGAGAGACTGTGTTGGTGGTGGAGTGGAGACAAAACACATCCCTGAGGAGAGACTGTGTTGGTGGTGGAGTGGAGACAAAACACATCCCTGAGGAGAGACTGTGTTGGTGGTGGAGTGGAGACAAAACACATCCCTGAGGAGAGACTGTGTTGGTGGTGGAGTGGAGACAAAACACATCCCTGAGGAGAGACTGTGTTGGTGGTGGAGTGGAGACAAAACACATCCCTGAGGAGAGACTGTGTTGGTGGTGGAGTGGGGACACAAGACATCCCTGAGGAGAGACTGTGTTGGTGGTGGAGTGGAGACAAAACACATCCCTGAGGAGAGACTGTGTTGGTGGTGGAGTGGAGACAAAACACATCCCTGAGGAGAGACTGTGTTGGTGGTGGAGTGGCAGACACAACACATCCCTGAGGAGAGACTGTGTTGGTGGTGGAGTGGAGACAAAACACATCCCTGAGGAGAGACTGTGTTGGTGGTGGAGTGGAGACAAAACACATCCCTGAGGAGAGACTGTGTTGGTGGTGGAGTGGTGACAAAACGCATCCCTGAGGAGAGACTGTGTTGGTGGTGGAGTGGAGACAAAACGCATCCCTGAGGAGAGACTGTGTTGGTGGTGGAGTGGAGACAAAACACATCCCTGTGTTGGTGGTGGAGTGGAGACAAAACACATCCCTGAGGAGAGACTGTGTTGGTGGTGGAGTGGAGACAAAACACATCCCTGAGGAGAGACTGTGTTGGTGGTGGAGTGGAGACAAAACACATCCCTGAGGAGAGACTGTGTTGGTGGTGGAGTGGAGACAAAACACATCCCTGAGGAGAGACTGTGTTGGTGGTGGAATGGGACACAACACATCCCTGAGGAGAGACTGTGTTGGTGGTGGAGTGGGGACACAACACATCCCTGAGGAGAGACTGTGTTGGTATTGCATATGTTCAACACTGGGGGACCTATTATGACTCGCTGTGAGCATTGGCTCAGGAAGTCCAACAGCCACAAAACCAGCCCCCCATCTAAGGAGAAGTCCTGAATGAGTCTCTGTGCCAGAATATTGGGCTGGATTGTGTTGAAGGCTGAAGAAAAATCAACGAACAGGATCCTAACATGGGATTTGGAACCCTCTAGATGTCTATAGACCATGTTAATACCCCCTCTAGATGTCTATAGACCATGTTAATACCCCCTCTAGATGTCTATAGACCATGTTAATACCCCCTCTAGATGTCTATAGACCATGTTAATACCCCCTCTAGATGTCTATAGACCATGTTGAGGAGGGTAAGAATAGCATCATAAACTCCTCTGCTAGGCGGATCGGCAAACTGAAATGGGTCGAGAAGCTTCTGGGTGATGCTGAGAATAATGACTTTTCACAAGTTTCTCAAGGTATTTCATTCCTAAGGATGTCAAGGTGACAGGGTGGTAGTCATTAAGCACAGAGGGATTAGATGCTTTAGGAATGGGTATAATTATTGAGTTCTTCCACAATACTGGCACGTGTTGCTGGTCGAGTTAGAATTGGAGAATGTCTGTAAAAACACCAGCCAGTTGTTCATCACAGTGCTTCAACACACTTATATTGCCTGGGCTTTTTGTGTGTGTTACATCCCCTGAACAACTAACACATCAGACTGTTGAACAGCAACTAGTATCCTCCAGAAATAGCCTATTCCGAACAGACTCTGTGACAGTTGTGGGACAATTGATCCCAAATTCATACAAACAGTAGGCCTAGGCTATTTAAAAAGACAAACGTTAAGTCTGATGCAACAGATCAGAATTTGACCTTAAAATTTTGATTATTTGACCACTGAAGTACAGCAGTGAACACGAGGCTAGTAGGCTACGGCTACGTGCAGATGTTCCTTCCGTAATACAATTAGTGGAAAACACGGTTGACAAAAGCGTACTGCATGTGACAGAGATGAAAACATCCGTTAGACATTTAGGAAGAGGGGGAGATCTGAAGATGCAATAACTAGCATGGCTTGCTAATATGACTAGGATTATCAACAACTAGCATGGGATGCTAATATGACTAGGATTATCATCAAATAGCATGGAATGCTAATATGACTAGGATTATCATCAAATAGTATGGGATGCTAATATGACTAGGATTATCAACAACTAGCATGGGTTGCTAATATGACTAGGATTATCATCAACTATCATGGGTTGCTAATATGACTAGGATTATCATCAACTAGCATGGGTTGCTAATATGACTAGGATTATCATCAACTAGCATGGGATGCTAATATGACTAGGATTATCAACAACTAGCATGGGTTGCTAATATGACTAGGATTATCAACAACTAGCATGGGTTGCTAATATGACTAGGATTATCAACAACTAGCATGGGTTGCTAATATGACTAGGATTATCATCAACTAGCATGGGATGCTAATATGACTAGGATTATCAACAACTAGCATGGGTTGCTAATATGATTAGGTTAGTGCCTTTGGCAACTGGACAATGAAAGAAAGTATATTCTAAAATAATTGCCTCGACGGATATGGTCTGATTTTTTTGGCTATTTTGAAGCAAGGTAAGGCATGCCTTCATGTTTCCTTCATGGTTCCAACTATTTAAGAATATGTTTTCAAAATGCATACTGGCTCCAGCTCATTGCAGAGTGGTGTGTGAGGCGCTGGGGAAGCCTGCCTTCCGTTGACAATTAATTTCATGTTTGAGATGCTGTAGCACCAGCTCTTGCCCTTTTGTGACAGATTATCCACTCAGACTGCATGTCTGTATGCTGGACGCATGTGATAAGATAAGATGCATAATGAATATACTGTTCACACCCAATTTAATTCCACTAAATGTTGCTAATTAACCCATTAACCATGCATCAATATGGAGGTTCAAAAACATTTTCTCAATGGGATTTTTTCTTCTCCCTGACAATTGGCCACAAATACATTTCTTGATCTGCTTTTCAAATGTGTTGTATTGGCCAAAGGCCGGCTGTTACTAACAGCCACCTGGTGTCCTTTATGACCCAAATACAACTACCAAAACCAATGGTGAACCTGAACAATCCTAATCTGAACGATTTGAAAACCCTCATCAGTAGTTGGGTAAAACACCATTTTATACAGCGGGTTTAGTAACGATGACCAACTATGTTGGTCGTCACTCCACTAATAAAGCCTATGATTTAACATTGCGAAAGCCATTTTAGAAGCATCTGAATGCTGAAGGAGCTGTGCAGATATATCTTATTAGAACAGGGATAGGCTTACCTCTCGTTGGCGTACTGTCCCAAACTGTCCACACAGTTATCTGCTAGTCACACAGGTCCCCAGGTCCAAGATGACAAAACTAAACCGTATATCTCCTCTCTCTCCCCAGGTCCAGAGGTCCAAGATGACTGAAGAGGTGATTGTCATCGCCAAGTTTGACTACCTGGCTCAGCAAGACCAGGAGTTGGACATTAAGAAGAACGAGCGGCTATGGCTGCTGGACGACAGTAAGTCCTGGTGGAGGGTCCGCAACGCCACCAACAAGACCGGCTTCGTACCCTCCAACTACGTCGAGAGGAAGAACAGCGCCAGGAAGGCATCCATCGTCAAGAACCTCAAAGACACACTAGGTCAGGAACTGTCCTAACCTTAACCTCAGTCACACTAGGTCAGGAACTGTCCTAACCTTAACCTCAGTCACACTAGGTCAGGAACTGTCCTAACCTTAACCTCAGTCACACTAGGTCAGGAACTGTCCTAACCTTAACCTCAGTCACACTAGGTCAGGAACTGCCCTAACCTTAACCTCAGTCACACTAGGTCAGAAACTGTCTATGACATGTAAACCCCTTAAACAGCATTAAAAAAAGAGTGTTATTTGATGTGCAATGAAAGCACATGTTTACTCCAGTACCAGCTTTTTGAGGAGCTGCTCTCTGACAGGTGATGGGCCATTCTGCTCATCAAACTGGGTTCTGTGTGGTTGTGATGAAGACTAACAAAAATAGACACTTGTTAATTTCATTCCACAAAATTATGCAAAATAACCTATAGGCCGATAAGCTTCATTGGTGAAACCGGTTAACCATTAACATCCCTAGTGGAACTCAAAACACTTGGCTGGATTGTTATCCCTAAATATAATAATAATAATAATAATATAATATTGTTGCTATATAGCCATGTAGGCTAATTTATCTGCCAGGGAAATCTGACCATACCTATATTCTCCTGATTCCTGCTTACAAGCAAAAACTACTCATTGGCGGCAGCTCTGGCTTTTAGCTCAGTGCAGATGTTGCCTGTAATCCATGGCTTCTGGTTGGGAAATGTACGTACGGTCCCTGTGGGGACGACGTCGTCGATGCTCTTATTGATGAAGCAGGTGACTGCGTTGGTATACTCCTCAATGCCATTGGATGAATCCCAGAACATATTCCAGTCTGTGCTACCATACTTGTCATCTGACCACTTCCATATTGAGCAAGTCACTGGTACTTCCTGCTTTAGTTTTTGCTTGTAAGCCGGAATCAGGAGGATATAATTATGGTCAGATTTGCCAAATGCAGGGCGAGGGAGATGTTTGTCTTTGTGTGTGGAGTAAAGGTGGTCTTGATTTATTTTTTTCTCTAGTTGCACATGCGTTTGTGTTGGGGGGGGTGTAATTCTGTTGTGTTGGGGGGGTGTAATTCTGTTGTGTTGGGGGGTGTAATTGGGGGGGGGTGTAATTCTGTTGTGTTGGGGGGTGTATTCTGTTGGGGGGGGGGGGGGGGTGTAATTCTGTTGTTGGGGGGGGGGTGTAATTCTGTTGTTGGGGGGGTGTAATTCTGTTGTGTTGGGGGGGTGTAATTCTGTTGTGTTGGGGGGTGTAATTGGGGGGGGTGTAATTCTGTTGTTGGGGGGTGTAATTCTGTTGTTGGGGGGTAATTATATTGTGTGTGTGGGGGTGTGATTATATTTGTGTGAGTGTGTGTGTGGGGGGTGTAATTGGGTGGGGGTGTAATTATATTGTGTGGGGGGGTGTAATTGTTTTGTTGTGTTGGGGGGTGTTGATTTTTGTGTTTTTCTTCCTATGGCCCACCGGGAACAGAGGTCTTACCTGGACTTGAAGAACACACTGCCACCTTTACAGGTTACAACTATAGCCTAGAGATTCAACCATGTTGTCCCACCCAGAGTCTCTCTACCTTTACAGGTTACAACTATAGCCTAGAGATTCAACCATGTTGTCCCATCCAGACTCTCCTACTTGGTGGTGAAGTCCCTGTGTTACAGCCACCTCCTGCTTGGTGGTGATGTCCCTGTGTTACAGCCACCTCCTGCTTGGTGGTGATGTCCCTGTGTTACAGCCACCTCCTGCTTGGTGGTGATGTCCCTGTGTTACAGCCACCTCCTGCTTGGTGGTGATGTCCCTGTGTTACAGGTGGTGATGTGTATAGTAGTTATGTGTATAGTGGTGATGTGTTTAGTGGTCTAGGTGGTGATGTGTTTAGTGGTCTAGGTGGTGATGTGTATAGTGGTCTAGATGGTGATGTGTATAGTGGTGATGTGTATAGTGGTCTAGGTGGTGATGTGTATAGTGGTCTAGGTGGTGATGTGTATAGTGGTGATGTGTATAGTGGTCTAGGTGGTGATGTGTATAGTGGTGATGTGTATAGTGGTCTAGATGGTGATGTGTATAGTGGTCTAGGTGGTGATGTGTATAGTGGTGATGTGTATAGTGGTGATGTGTATAGTGGTCTAGGTGGTGATGTGTATAGTGGTGATGTGTATAGTGGTCTAGGTGGTGATGTGTATAGTGGTGATGTGTATAGTGGTGATGTGTATAGTGGTGATGTGTATAGTGGTGATGTGTCTAGATGGTGATGTGTATAGTGGTCTAGATGGTGATGTGTATAGTGGTCTAGATGGTGATGTGTATAGTGGTGATGTGTATAGTGGTCTAGGTGGTGATGTGTATAGTGGTCTAGGTGGTGATGTGTATAGTGGTGATGTGTATAGTGGTCTAGGTGGTGATGTGTATAGTGGTGATGTGTATAGTCGTCTAGGTGGTGATGTGTATAGTGGTGATGTGTATAGTGGTCTAGGTGGTGATGTGTATAGTGGTGATGTGTATAGTCGTCTAGGTGGTGATGTGTATAGTGGTGATGTGTATAGTCGTCTAGATGGTGATGTGTATAGTGGTGATGTGTATAGTGGTGATGTGTATAGTGGTCTAGATGGTGATGTGTATAGTGGTGATGTGTATAGTGGTCTAGGTGGTGATGTGTATAGTGGTGATGTGTATAGTGGTCTAGGTGGTGATGTGTATAGTGGTCTAGGTGGTGATGTGTATAGTGGTGATGTGTATAGTGGTGATGTGTATAGGGGTCTAGGTGGTGATGTGTATAGTGGTGATGTGTATAGTGGTCTAGATGGTGATGTGTATAGTGGTGATGTGTATAGTGGTCTAGGTGGTGATGTGTATAGTGGTCTAGATGGTGATGTGTATAGTGGTGATGTGTATAGTGGTCTAGGTGGTGATGTGTATAGTGGTCTAGATGGTGATGTGTATAGTGGTCTAGGTGGTGATGTGTATAGTGGTGATGTGTATAGTGGTCTAGATGGTGATGTGTATAGTGGTGATGTGTATAGTGGTGATGTGTATAGTCGTCTAGGTGGTGATGTGTATAGTGGTGATGTGTATAGTGGTCTAGATGGTGATGTGTATAGTGGTGATGTGTATAGTGGTCTAGGTGGTGATGTGTATAGTGGTGATGTGTATAGTGGTCTAGATGGTGATGTGTATAGGGGTCTAGGTGGTGATGTGTATAGTGGTGATGTGTATAGTGGTCTAGATGGTGATGTGTATAGTGGTGATGTGTATAGTGGTCTAGGTGGTGATGTGTATAGTGGTCTAGATGGTGATGTTTATAGTGGTGATGTGTATAGTGGTCTAGGTGGTGATGTGTATAGTGGTCTAGATGGTGATGTGTATAGTGGTCTAGGTGGTGATGTGTATAGTGGTGATGTGTATAGTGGTGATGTGTATAGTGGTCTAGATGGTGATGTGTATAGTGGTGATGTGTATAGTGGTCTAGGTGGTGATGTGTATAGTGGTCTAGATGGTGATGTGTATAGTGGTCTAGGTGGTGATGTGTATAGTGGTGATGTGTATAGTAGTCTAGGTGGTGATGTGTATAGTGGTGATGTGTATAGTCGTCTAGATGGTGATGTGTATAGTGGTGATGTGTATAGTAGTCTAGGTGGTGATGTGTATAGTGGTGATGTGTATAGTCGTCTAGATGGTGATGTGTATAGTGGTCTAGGTGGTGATGTGTATAGTGGTGATGTGTATAGTGGTCTAGATGGTGATGTGTATAGTGGTCTAGGTGGTGATGTGTATAGTGGTCTAGATGGTGATGTGTATAGTGGTGATGTGTATAGTGGTGATGTGTATAGTGGTCTAGATGGTGATGTGTATAGTGGTCTAGGTGGTGATGTGTATAGTGGTGATGTGTATAGTGGTGATGTGTATAGTGGTCTAGATGGTGATGTGTATAGTGGTGATGTGTATAGTAGTCTAGGTGGTGATGTGTATAGTGGTGATGTGTATAGTGGTCTAGATGGTGATGTGTATAGTGGTCTAGGTGGTGATGTGTATAGTGGTGATGTGTATAGTGGTCTAGATGGTGATGTGTATAGTGGTGATGTGTATAGTGGTGATGTGTATAGTGGTCTAGATGGTGATGTGTATAGTGGTGATGTGTATAGTGGTGATGTGTATAGTGGTCTAGATGGTG
>NW_027000976.1:117500-211005 GCF_036934945.1 Oncorhynchus masou masou
CTCTCTGGTTTCGGGAGTTTTACACAATGTAAGAACAAGCGGTGTTGTGTGTTAGTTAGTTGGTGCTGTCTGTGTGTTTTTAAACCAAGCTGGTGAAACGGGGCGGATGTGAGTCGGAAAGCCCGATGCTAAAGCCCGATGCTAAAGCCCGATGCTAAAACCTGGAATTGGTGCCACACACACACACACACACACACACGACCCTCTGTAATCCTACTACGCTGGAGTGGGCTGTAGTTTTCTACGCTGAGGTGGGCTGTAGTTTTCTACGCTGAGGTGGGCTGTAGTTTTCTACGCTGAGGTGGGCTGTAGTTTTCTACGCTGAGGTGGGCTGTAGTTTTCTACGCTGAGGTGGGCTGTAGTTTTCTACGCTGAGGTGGGCTGTAGTTTTCTACGCTGAGGTGGGCTGTAGTTTTCTACGCTGAGGTGGGCTGTAGTTTTCTACGCTGAGGTGGGCTGTAGTTTTCTACGCTGAGGTGGGCTGTAGTTTTCTACGCTGAGGTGGGCTGTAGTTTTCTACGCTGGGGTGGGCTGTAGTTTTCTACGCTGGGGTGGGCTGTAGTTTTCTACGCTGGGGTGGGCTGTAGTTTTCTACGCTGGGGTGGGCTGTAGTTTTCACGCTGGGGTGGGCTGTAGTTTTACGCTGGGGTGGGCTGTAGTTTTCTACGCTGGGGTGGGCTGTAGTTTTCTACGCTGGGGTGGGCTGTAGTTTTCTACGCTGGGGTGGGCTGTAGTTTTCTACGCTGGGGTGGGCTGTAGTTTTCTACGCTGGGGTGGGCTGTAGTTTTCTACGCTGGGGTGGGCTGTAGTTTTCTACGCTGGGGTGGGCTGTAGTTTTCTACGCTGGGGTGGGCTGTAGTTTTCTACGCTGGGGTGGGCTGTAGTTTTCTACGCTGGGGTGGGCTGTAGTTTTCTACGCTGGGGTGGGCTGTAGTTTTCTACGCTGGGGTGGGCTGTAGTTTTCTACGCTGGGGTGGGCTGTAGTTTTCTACGCTGGGGTGGGCTGTAGTTTTCTACGCTGGGGTGGGCTGTAGTTTTCTACGCTGGGGTGGGCTGTAGTTTTCTACGCTGGGGTGGGCTGTAGTTTTCTACGCTGGGGTGGGCTGTAGTTTTCTACGCTGGGGTGGGCTGTAGTTTTCTACGCTGGGGTGGGCTGTAGTTTTCTACGCTGGGGTGGGCTGTAGTCTTGTGGTCTATAGTGGGCTGTAGTCTTGTGGTCTATAGTGGGCTGTAGTCTTGTGGTCTATAGTGGGCTGTAGTCTTGTGGTCTATAGTGGGCTGTAGTCTTGTGGTCTATAGTGGGCTGTAGTCTTGTGGTCTATAGTGGGCTGTAGTCTTGTGGTCTATAGTGGGCTGTAGTCTATGCTGCCCTACTAAGAGAAAAGGTAGTAACTGCTCTGAGAAAAATGTATTTTATTTATCCTGCTTTCACAGTAACCTTATGCTGATAACATGACCCCCATTTTCTCCTGAACAATAGAGGCAGGACACTTGTCCACATGATTAAGCATGTTTTAATGGAGCAATAATTACATGGACGCATTTAGACCAAATGAGTTAGTTACTGCCTTTTTGCTCGTTAGGGCTGTAGTCTATAGTGGGCTGTAGTCTATAGTGGGCTGTAGTCTATAGTGGGCTGTAGTCTTGTAGTCTATAGTGGGCTGTAGTCTATAGTGGGCTGTAGTCTATAGTGGGCTGTAGTATTGTAGTCTATAGTGGGCTGTAGTCTTGTAGTCTATAGTGGGCTGTAGTCTATAGTGGGCTGTAGTATTGTAGTCTATAGTGGGCTGTAGTCTTGTAGTCTATAGTGGGCTGTGGTCTATAGTGGGCTGTAGTCTTGTAGTCTTGTGGGCTGTAATCTTGTGGTCTATAGTGGGCTGCAGTCTTGTGGTCTATAGTGGGCTGTAGTCTTGTGGTCTATAGTGGGCTGTGGTCTATAGTGGGCTGTTGTCTTGTGGGCTGTAGTCTTGTGGTCTATAGTGGGCTGTAGTCTTGTGGGCTGTGGTCTATAGTGGGCTGTAGTCGTGTGGTCTATAGTGGGCTGTAGTCTTGTGGTCTATAATGGGCTGTAGTCTTGTGGTCTATAGTGGGCTGTTGTCTTGTGGTCTATAGTGGGCTGTTGTCTTGTGGTCTATAGTGGGCTGTTGTCTTGTGGTCTATAGTGGGCTGTTGTCTTGTGGTCTATAGTGGGCTGTTGTCTTGTGGTCTATATTGGGCTGTTGTCTTGTGATCTATAGTGGGCTGTAGTCTTGTGGTCTATATTGGGCTGTAGTCTTGTGGTCTATAGTGGGCTGTAGTCTTGTGGTCTATATTGGGCTGTAGTCTTGTGGTCTGTAGTCTTGTGGTCTATAGTGGGCTGTGGTCTATAGTGGGCTGTAGTCTTGTGGTCTATAGTGGGCTGTTGTCTTGTGGTCTATAGTGGGCTGTAGTCTTGTGGTCTATAGTGGGCTGTAGTCTTGTGGGCTGTAGTCTTGTGGGCTGTAGTCTTGTGGTCTATAGTGGGCTGTAGTCTTGTGGTCTATAGTGGGCTGTAGTCTTGTGGTCTATAGTGGGCTGTAGTTTTGTGGTCTATAGTGGGCTGTAGTCTTGTGGGCTATTGTCTTGTGGGCTGTAGTCTTGAGGTCTGTAGTGGGCTGTAGTCTTGTGGTCTATAGTGGGCTGTAGTCTTGTGGGCTGTTGTCTTGTGGGCTGTAGTCTTGTGGGCTGTAGTCTTGTGGTCTATAGTGGGCTGTAGTCTTGTGGTCTATAGTGGGCTGCAGTCTTGTGGGCTGTAATCTTGTGGTCTATAGTGGGCTGTAGTCTTGTGGTCTATAGTGGGCTGTAGTCTTGTGGGCTGTAGTCTTGTGGTCTATAGTGGTCTGTAGTCTTGTGGTCTGTAGTCTTGTGGTCTATAGTCTTGTGGGCTGTAGTCTTGTGGGCTGTAGTCTTGTTGGATGTAGTCTTGTGGGCTGTAGTCTTGTGGTCTATAGTGGGCTGTAGTCTTGTGGGCTGTAGTCTTGTGGTCTATAGTGGGCTGTAGTCTTGTGGTCTATAGTGGGCTGTAGTCTTGTGGGCTGTTGTCTTGTGGTCTATAGTGGGCTGTAGTCTTGTGGTCTATAGTGGGCTGTAGTCTTGTGGTCTATAGTGGGCTGTAGTCTTGTGGGCTGTAGTCTTGTGGTCTATAGTGGGCTGTAGTCTTGTGGGCTGTAGTCTTGTGGTCTATAGTCTTGTGGGCTGTAGTCTTGTGGGCTGTAGTCTTGTTGGATGTAGTCTTGTGGGCTGTAGTCTTGTGGTCTATAGTGGGCTGTAGTCTTGTGGGCTGTAGTCTTGTGGTCTATAGTGGGCTGTAGTCTTGTGGTCTATAGTGGGCTGTAGTCTTGTGGGCTGTTGTCTTGTGGTCTATAGTGGGCTGTAGTCTTGTGGTCTATAGTGGTCTGTAGTCTTGTGGTCTATAGTGGGCTGTAGTCTTGTGGGCTGTAGTCTTGTGGTCTATAGTGGGCTGTAGTCTTGTGGTCTATAGTGGGCTGTAGTCTTGTGGTCTATAGTGGGCTGTAGTCTTGTGGTCTATAGTGGGCTGTAGTCTTGTGGTCTATAGTGGGCTGTAGTCTTGTGGTCTATAGTGGGCTGTAGTCTTGTGGTCTATAGTGGGCTGTAGTCTTGTGGTCTATAGTGGGCTGTAGTCTTGTGGTCTATAGTGGGCTGTAGTCTTGTGGTCTATAGTGGGCTGTAGTCTTGTGGGCTGTAGTCTTGTGGTCTATAGTGGGCTGTAGTCTTGTGGTCTATAGTGGGCTGTAGTCTTGTGGTCTATAGTGGGCTGTAGTCTTGTGGTCTATAGTGGGCTGTAGTCTTGTGGGCTGTAGTCTTGTGGTCTATAGTGGGCTGTAGTCTTGTGGTCTATAGTGGGCTGTAGTCTTGTGGGCTGTAGTCTTGTGGTCTATAGTGGGCTGTAGTCTTGTGGTCTATAGTGGGCTGTAGTCTTGTGGTCTATAGTGGGCTGTAGTCTTGTGGTCTATAGTGGGCTGTAGTCTTGTGGTCTATAGTGGGCTGTAGTCTTGTGGTCTATAGTGGGCTGTAGTCTTGTGGGCTGTAGTCTTGTGGTCTATAGTGGGCTGTAGTCTTGTGGTCTATAGTGGGCTGTAGTCTTGTGGTCTATAGTGGGCTGTGGTCTATAGTGGGCTGTGGTCTATAGTGGGCTGTGGTCTATAGTGGGCTGTGGTCTTGTGGTCTATAGTGGGCTGTATTCTTGTGGTCTATAGTGGGCTGTTGTCTTGTGGTCTATAGTGGGCTGTAGTCTTGTGGGCTGTGGTCTATAGTGGGCTGTTGTCTTGTGGTCTATAGTGGGCTGTAGTCTTGTGGTCTATAGTGGGTTGTAGTCTTGTGGGCTGTAGTCTTGTTGGCTGTAGTCTTGTGGTCTATAGTGGGCTGTAGTCTTGTGGTCTATAGTGGGCTGTAGTCTTGTGGGCTGTAGTCTTGTGGTCTAGTGGGCTGTAGTCTTGTGGGCTGTTGTCTTGTGGTCTATAGTGGGCTGTAGTCTTGTGGTCTATAGTGGGCTGTGGTCTATAGTGGGCTGTAGTCTTGTGGTCTATAGTGGTCTATAGTGGGCTGTAGTCTTGTGGGCTGTAGTCTATAGTGGGCTGTTGTCTTGTGGTCTATAGTGGGCTGTAGTCTTGTGGGCTGTAGTCTTGTGGTCTATAGTCTTGTGGGCTGTAGTCTTGTGGGCTGTAGTCTTGTTGGATGTAGTCTTGTGGGCTGTAGTCTATAGTGGGCTGTGGTCTATAGTGGGCTGTAGTCTATAGTGGGCTGTGGTCTATAGTGGGCTGTAGTCTTGTGGGCTGTAGTCTATAGTGGGCTGTTGTCTTGTGGTCTATAGTGGGCTGTAGTCTTGTGGGCTGTAGTCTTGTGGTCTATAGTGGGTTGTAGTCTTGTGGTCTGTAGTCTTGTGGTCTAGTCTTGTGGTCTTTAGTGGGCTGTAGTCTTGTGGGCTGTTGTCTTGTGGTCTATAGTGGGCTGTAGTCTTGTGGGCTGTTGTCTTGTGGTCTATAGTGGGCTGTAGTCTTGTGGTCTATAGTGGGCTGTAGTCTTGTGGTCTATAGTGGGCTGTAGTTTTGTGGTCTATAGTGGGCTGTAGTCTTGTGGGCTATTGTCTTGTGGGCTGTAGTCTTGAGGTCTGTAGTGGGCTGTAGTCTTGTGGTCTATAGTGGGCTGTAGTCTTGTGGGCTGTTGTCTTGTGGGCTGTAGTCTTGTGGGCTGTAGTCTTGTGGTCTATAGTGGGCTGTAGTCTTGTGGTCTATAGTGGGCTGCAGTCTTGTGGGCTGTAATCTTGTGGTCTATAGTGGGCTGTAGTCTTGTGGTCTATAGTGGGCTGTAGTCTTGTGGGCTGTAGTCTTGTGGTCTATAGTGGTCTGTAGTCTTGTGGTCTGTAGTCTTGTGGTCTATAGTCTTGTGGGCTGTAGTCTTGTGGGCTGTAGTCTTGTTGGATGTAGTCTTGTGGGCTGTAGTCTTGTGGTCTATAGTGGGCTGTAGTCTTGTGGTCTATAGTGGGCTGTGGTCTATAGTGGGCTGTAGTCTTGTGGTCTATAGTGGGCTGTGGTCTATAGTGGGCTGTAGTCTTGTGGGCTGTAGTCTATAGTGGGCTGTTGTCTTGTGGTCTATAGTGGGCTGTAGTCTTGTGGGCTGTAGTCTTGTGGTCTATAGTGGGTTGTAGTCTTGTGGTCTGTAGTCTTGTGGTCTAGTCTTGTGGTCTTTAGTGGGCTGTAGTCTTGTGGGCTGTTGTCTTGTGGTCTATAGTGGGCTGTAGTCTTGTGGGCTGTTGTCTTGTGGTCTATAGTGGGCTGTGGTCTATAGTGGGCTGTAGTCTTGTGGTCTATAGTGGGCTGTAGTCTTGTGGTCTATAGTGGGCTGTAGTCTTGTGGTCTATAGTGGGCTGTAGTCTTGTGGTCTATAGTGGGCTGTAGTCTTGTGGTCTATAGTGGGCTGTAGTCTTGTGGTCTATAGTGGGCTGTAGTCTTGTGGGCTGTAGTCTTGTGGTCTATAGTGGGCTGTAGTCTTGTGGTCTATAGTGGGCTGTAGTCTTGTGGTCTATAGTGGGCTGTAGTCTTGTGGTCTATAGTGGGCTGTAGTCTTGTGGTCTATAGTGGGCTGTAGTCTTGTGGTCTATAGTGGGCTGTGGTCTATAGTGGGCTGTAGTCTTGTGGTCTATAGTGGGCTGTGGTCTATAGTGGGCTGTAGTCTTGTGGGCTGTAGTCTATAGTGGGCTGTTGTCTTGTGGTCTATAGTGGGCTGTAGTCTTGTGGGCTGTAGTCTTGTGGTCTATAGTGGGTTGTAGTCTTGTGGTCTGTAGTCTTGTGGTCTAGTCTTGTGGTCTTTAGTGGGCTGTAGTCTTGTGGGCTGTTGTCTTGTGGTCTATAGTGGGCTGTAGTCTTGTGGGCTGTTGTCTTGTGGTCTATAGTGGGCTGTAGTCTTGTGGTCTATAGTGGGCTGTAGTCTTGTGGTCTATAGTGGGCTGTAGTCTTGTGGTCTATAGTGGGCTGTAGTCTTGTGGGCTGTAGTCTTGTGGTCTATAGTGGGCTGTAGTCTTGTGGTCTATAGTGGGCTGTAGTCTTGTGGTCTATAGTGGGCTGTAGTCTTGTGGTCTATAGTGGGCTGTAGTCTTGTGGTCTATAGTGGGCTGTAGTCTTGTGGGCTGTAGTCTTGTGGTCTATAGTGGGCTGTAGTCTTGTGGGCTGTAGTCTTGTGGTCTATAGTGGGCTGTAGTCTTGTGGTCTATAGTGGGCTGTAGTCTTGTGGTCTATAGTGGGCTGTAGTCTTGTGGTCTATAGTGGGCTGTAGTCTTGTGGTCTATAGTGGGCTGTAGTCTTGTGGTCTATAGTGGGCTGTAGTCTTGTGGTCTATAGTGGGCTGTAGTCTTGTGGGCTGTAGTCTTGTGGTCTATAGTGGGCTGTAGTCTTGTGGTCTATAGTGGGCTGTAGTCTTGTGGTCTATAGTGGGCTGTGGTCTATAGTGGGCTGTGGTCTATAGTGGGCTGTGGTCTATAGTGGGCTGTGGTCTATAGTGGGCTGTGGTCTTGTGGTCTATAGTGGGCTGTATTCTTGTGGTCTATAGTGGGCTGTTGTCTTGTGGTCTATAGTGGGCTGTAGTCTTGTGGGCTGTGGTCTATAGTGGGCTGTTATCTTGTGATCTATAGTGGGCTGTAGTCTTGTGGTCTATAGTGGGTTGTAGTCTTGTGGGCTGTAGTCTTGTTGGCTGTAGTCTTGTGGTCTATAGTGGTCTATAGTGGGCTGTAGTCTTGTGGGCTGTAGTCTTGTGGTCTATAGTGGGCTGTAGTCTTGTGGTCTAGTGGGCTGTAGTCTTGTGGGCTGTTGTCTTGTGGTCTATAGTGGGCTGTAGTCTTGTGGTCTATAGTGGGCTGTGGTCTATAGTGGGCTGTAGTCTTGTGGTCTATAGTGGGCTGTGGTCTATAGTGGGCTGTAGTCTTGTGGGCTGTAGTCTATAGTGGGCTGTTGTCTTGTGGTCTATAGTGGGCTGTAGTCTTGTGGGCTGTAGTCTTGTGGTCTATAGTGGGTTGTAGTCTTGTGGTCTGTAGTCTTGTGGTCTAGTCTTGTGGTCTTTAGTGGGCTGTAGTCTTGTGGTCTGTAGTCTTGTGGTCTAGTCTTGTGGTCTTTAGTGGGCTGTAGTCTTGTGGGCTGTTGTCTTGTGGTCTATAGTGGGCTGTAGTCTTGTGGGCTGTTGTCTTGTGGTCTATAGTGGGCTGTAGTCTTGTGGTCTATAGTGGGCTGTAGTCTTGTGGTCTATAGTGCTGCAGTTTTACTGGATAATAATCCATTCTAGTTTATTATCCTTGTTTTGGAACCAAAGAGTATTTGGAAAGACGACGAAGCCGTAAACAAGTCTAGCTGGTTTCAGTCTGTAGAGTACATGTCATTTAAGGGGGGCTAGTCGTCTGACTCCCATGTAGCCCAGGGAGGGTCCCTGCTTGGAGGGGCTCTGGTTAGTGGGTCAGCCCTCCCGCTGTGTCGATTGATGATTCAAGGGTATCGCCTCCTCAGCCAGTTATCAGGAACAAGAATGTGATTACAGAGATGCTTCTTTACCCCTCTCTTTACCCTCCCCTCCCCTCTCTTTACCCTCCCCTCCTCTCTCTTTACCCTCCCCTCTCTTTACCCTCCCCTCCCCTCTCTTTACCCTCCCCTCCCCTCTCTTTACCCTCCCCTCTCTTTACCCTCCCCTCTCTTTACCCTCCCCTCTCTTTACCCTCCCCTCACTTTACCCTCCCCTCACTTTACCCTCCCCTCCTCTCTCTTTACCCTCCCCTCTCTTTACCCTCCCCTCCCCTCTCTTTACCCCCTCCCTCTCTTTACCCCCTCCTCTCTCTTTACCCTCCCCCTCCTCTCTCTTTACCCCCCCTCCCTCTCTTTACCCTCCCTCCTCTCTCTTTACCCATCCTCTCTCTTTACCCCTCCTCTCTCTTCACCCCTCCTCTCTCTTTACCCTCCCCTCTCTCTCTTTACCCCTCCCCTCTCTCTCTTTACCCCTACCCTCTCTCTCTTTACCCCTACCCCCTCTCTCTTTACCCTCCTCCTCTTCCTCTCTTTACCCCTCTCTTTACCCTCCCCTCCCCTCTCTTTACCCCTCCCCTCTTTTTACCCCTACCCTCTCTTTACCCCTACCCTCTCTCTCTCTTTACCCCTACCCTCTCTCTCTCTTTACCCCTACCCTCTCTCTCTTTACCCCTACCCTCTCTCTCTCTTTACCCCTACCCTCTCTCTCTCTTTACCCCTACCCTCTCTCTCTTTACCCCTACCCTCTCTCTCTCTTTACCCCTACCCTCTCTCTCTCTTTACCCCTACCCTCTCTCTCTCTTTACCCCATACCCTCTCTCTCTTTACCCCTACCCTCTCTCTCTTTACCCCTACCCTCTCTCTCTCTCTCTTTACCCCTACCCCTCTCTCTCTCTTTACCCCCTCCCCCCTTTACCCCTCCCCCTCTTTACCCCTCCCCCCTCTTTACCCCTCCCCCTCTTTACCCCTCCCCCCTCTTTACCCCTCCCCCTCTTTACCCTCCCCCTCTTTACCCTCCCCCTCTTTACCCTCTCTCTTTACCCTCTCTCTCTTTACCCCTACCCTCTCTCTCTTTACCCTCCTCCTCTTCCTCTCTTTACCCCTCTCTTTACCCTCCCCTCTCTTTACCCCTCCCCTCTCTTTACCCCTCCCCTCTCTTTACCCCTCCCCTCTCTTTACCCCTACCCTCTCTTTACCCCTACCCTCTCTCTCTCTTTACCCCTACCCTCTCTCTCTCTCTTTACCCCTACCCTCTCTCTCTCTCTTTACCCCTACCCTCTCTCTCTTTACCCCTACCCTCTCTCTCTCTTTACCCCTACCCTCTCTCTCTCTTTACCCCTACCCTCTCTCTCTCTTTACCCCTACCCTCTCTCTCTCTCTTTACCCCTACCCTCTCTCTCTCTTTACCCCTACCCTCTCTCTCTCTTTACCCCTACCCTCTCTCTCTCTTTACCCCTACCCTCTCTCTCTCTCTCTTTACCCCTACCCTCTCTCTCTCTTTCCCCCTACCCTCTCTCTCTCTCTCTTTACCCCTACCCTCTCTCTCTCTTTACCCCTACCCTCTCTTTACCCCTCCCCCTCTTTACCCCTCCCCCTCTTACCCCCCCTCCCCCTCTTTACCCCTCCCCCTCTTTACCCCTCCCCCTCTTTACCCCCCTCCCCCTCTTTACCCCTCCCCCCTCTTTACCCCCTCCCCCTCTTTACCCTCCCCCCTCTTTACCCTCTCCCCCTCTCTTTACCCTCCCCTCTCTTTACCCTCCCCTCTCTTTACCCTACCCTCTCTTTACCCTACCCTCTCTTTACCCTACCCTCTCTTTACCCTCCCCTCTCTTTACCCTCCCCCTCTCTTTACCCTCCCCCTCTCTTTACCTCTACCCTCCTCTCTCTTTACCCCTACCCTCTCTCTCTTTACCCCTACCCTCTCTCTCTTTACCCTCCTCTTCCTCTCTTTACCCTCCTCTTCCTCTCTTTACCCTACCCTCTCTCTCTTTACCTTCCTCCTCTCTCTCTTTACCCCTACCCTCTCTCTCTTTACCCTCCTCCTCTTCCTCTCTTTACCCTCCCCTCCCTTTACCCTCCCCTCTCTTTACCCTCCCCCTCTCTTTACCCTCCCCTCTCTTTACCCTCCCCTCTCTTTACCCTCCCCTCTCTTTACCCTCCTCTCTCTTTACCCTCCTCTCTCTTTACCCTCCTCTCTCTTTACCCTCTCTCTCTTTACCCCTACCCTCTCTCTCTTTACCCCTACCCTCTCTCTCTTTACCCCTACCCTCTCTCTCTTTACCCTACCCTCTCTCTTTACCCTCCTCCTCTCTTTACCCTCCTCCTCTCTTTACCCTACCCTCTCTCTCTACCCCTACCCTCTCTCTCTCTACCCCTACCCTCTCTCTCTTTACCCCTACCCTCTCTCTCTTTACCCTCCTCCTCTTCCTCTCTTTACCCTACCCTCTCTCTCTTTACCCTCCCCTCCTCACTGCTATGATTCTTCTTCAAAAGGCCTGGCGGTTTAGTAATCACACTTTACTGTAGAGTAATGACTGCTCTGCCTCCTCTCTCTGTGGTGTGAGAGACGCACGCTGGTTGGGCCGAGTTGTGGTAAAGATTGTTGATTAGAGGAGCTCTTTAAAACCTTACATACCTGCTAACTAAACTATCTGAACTTTTAGGTGGTTAAACTTTGCAATCATTTGGAGCCTGGTACTCTCTCTCTATTTTCCTCTCCTCCACCCTCTTTCTCCTTTTCTGTTTCCTGTACTCACCTCCTTTCTCCCTTTCTGTTTCCTGTACTCACCTCCTTGTCCCTTTCTGTTTCCCGTACTCACCCTCTCCTTGTCCCTTTCTGTTTCCTGTAATCACCCTCTCCTTGTCCCTTTCTGTTTCCTGTAATCACCCTCTCCTTGTCCCTTTCTGTTTCCCGTACTCACCTCCTTGTCCCTTTCTGTTTCCCGTACTCACCCTCTCCTTGTCCCTTTCTGTTTCCCGTACTCACCCTCTCCTTGTCCCTTTCTGTTTCCCGTACTCACCCTCTCCTTGTCCCTTTCTGTTTCCCGTACTCACCCTCTCCTTGTCCCTTTCTGTTTCCCGTACTCACCCTCTCCTTGTCCCTTTCTGTTTCCCGTACTCACCCTCTCCTTGTCCCTTTCTGTTTCCCGTACTCACCCTCTCCTTGTCCCTTTCTGTTTCCCGTACTCACCCTCTCCTTGTCCCTTTCTGTTTCCCGTACTCACCCTCTCCTTGTCCCTTTCTGTTTCCCGTACTCACCCTCTCCTTGTCCCTTTCTGTTTCCCGTACTCACCCTCTCCTTGTCCCTTTCTGTTTCCCGTACTCACCCTCTCCTTGTCCCTTTCTGTTTCCCGTACTCACCCTCTCCTTGTCCCTTTCTGTTTCCCGTACTCACCCCTCTCCTTGTCCCTTTCTGTTTCCCGTACTCACCCTCTCCTTGTCCCTTTCTGTTTTCCGTACTCACCCTCTCCTTGTCCCTTTCTGTTTTCCGTACTCACCCTCTCCTTGTCCCTTTCTGTTTCCCGTACTCACCCTCTCCTTGTCCCTTTCTGTTTCCCGTACTCACCCTCTCCTTGTCCCTTTCTGTTTCCCGTACTCACCCTCTCCTTGTCCCTTTCTGTTTCCCGTACTCACCCTCTCCTTGTCCCTTTCTGTTTCCCGTACTCACCCTCTCCTTGTCCCTTTCTGTTTCCCGTACTCACCCTCTCCTTGTCCCTTTCTGTTTCCCGTACTCACCCTCTCCTTGTCCCTTTCTGTTTCCCGTACTCACCCTCTCCTTGTCCCTTTCTGTTTCCCGTACTCACCCTCTCCTTGTCCCTTTCTGTTTCCCGTACTCACCCTCTCCTTGTCCCTTTCTGTTTCCCGTACTCACCCTCTCCTTGTCCCTTTCTGTTTCCCGTACTCACCCTCCCTCTCCTTGTCCCTTTCTGTTTCCCGTACTCACCCTCTCCTTGTCCCTTTCTGTTTCCCGTACTCACCCTCTCCTTGTCCCTTTCTGTTTCCCGTACTCACCCTCTCCTTGTCCCTTTCTGTTTCCCGTAATCACCCTCTCCTTGTCCCTTTCTGTTTCCCGTAATCACCCTCTCCTTGTCCCTTTCTGTTTCCCGTACTCACCCTCTCCTTGTCCCTTTCTGTTTCCCGTACTCACCCTCTCCTTGTCCCTTTCTGTTTCCCGTACTCACCCTCTCCTTGTCCCTTTCTGTTTCCCGTACTCACCCTCTCCTTGTCCCTTTCTGTTTCCCGTACTCACCCTCTCCTTGTCCCTTTCTGTTTCCCGTACTCACCCTCTCCTTGTCCCTTTCTGTTTCCCGTACTCACCCTCTCCTTGTCCCTTTCTGTTTCCCGTACTCACCCTCTCCTTGTCCCTTTCTGTTTCCCGTACTCACCCTCACCCTCTCCTTGTCCCTTTCTGTTTCCCGTACTCACCCTCTCCTTGTCCCTTTCTGTTTCCCGTACTCACCCTCTCCTTGTCCCTTTCTGTTTCCCGTACTCACCCTCTCCTTGTCCCTTTCTGTTTCCCGTACTCACCCTCTCCTTGTCCCTTTCTGTTTCCCGTACTCACCCTCTCCTTGTCCCTTTCTGTTTCCCGTACTCACCCTCTCCTTGTCCCTTTCTGTTTCCCGTACTCACCCTCTCCTTGTCCCTTTCTGTTTCCCGTACTCACCCTCTCCTTGTCCCTTTCTGTTTCCCGTACTCACCCTCTCCTTGTCCCTTTCTGTTTCCCGTACTCACCCTCTCCTTGTCCCTTTCTGTTTCCGTACTCACCCTCTCCTTGTCCCTTTCTGTTTCCCGTACTCACCCTCTCCTTGTCCCTTTCTGTTTCCCGTACTCACCCTCTCCTTGTCCCTTTCTGTTTCCCGTACTCACCCTCTCCTTGTCCCTTTCTGTTTCCCGTACTCACCCTCTCCTTGTCCCTTTCTGTTTCCCGTACTCACCCTCTCCTTGTCCCTTTCTGTTTCCCGTACTCACCCTCTCCTTGTCCCTTTCTGTTTCCCGTACTCACCCTCTCCTTGTCCCTTTCTGTTTCCCGTACTCACCCTCTCCTTGTCCCTTTCTGTTTCCCGTACTCACCCTCTCCTTGTCCCTTTCTGTTTCCCGTACTCACCCTCTCCTTGTCCCTTTCTGTTTCCCGTACTCACCCTCTCCTTGTCCCTTTCTGTTTCCCGTACTCACCCTCTCCTTGTCCCTTTCTGTTTCCCGTACTCACCCTCTCCTTGTCCCTTTCTGTTTCCCGTACTCACCCTCTCCTTGTCCCTTTCTGTTTCCCGTACTCACCCTCTCCTTGTCCCTTTCTGTTTCCCGTACTCACCCTCTCCTTGTCCCTTTTTCTGTTTCTTGTTCTGATGAGGAACCATGATGTTGATTCTTCCAGGTATTTAATTATTATATATGAATTGTTATTATATTCCAGCACCTATTAAACTGTTAGAACTGTTAAGGCCCTGTGTATTGATGAGTAAGTCTGATTGACCCCTAACCCCTAACCCTGACCCCTAACCCTAACTTCTAACCCCTAACCCTAACTGTAAATTGAGAAATTATGCGACTTAAACTGAACAAAAAAGATTGTATTATGAAACTAAGATAAATGACCAAGTATGAATGATTTAACTCTTTCATTGAATCAGATGGCTCATTCATCACAAAACCTTTTGATGTTGCCAATCATATGAATGATTACTTCATTGTCAAAGTGGTCAAACTTAGGCAGGAAATGCCAACAACAGTGAGTCATCATATTTATGCATAAAAAAAACAAGTAATGAAAGAAAATCATTGCAATTTTAGTATTTCATAAAGTTAGTGTGGGTTAGGTGTTATCGATCAATAATGACAAACCTCCTGGCATTGACCACTTAGATGGAAAGCTACTGAGGATGGTGGGAGTGGCTATAGACTCAGCCATCTGTCATATCTTTCTGGGGGTGTAACAGGTGGGTCTGGACAGGGTGATGTAGTTGATGGGGGTGTAACAGGTGGGTCTGGACAGGGTGATGTAGTTGATGGGGGTGTAACAGGTGGGTCTGGACAGGGTGATGTAGTTGATGAGGGTGTAACAGGTGGGTCTGGACAGGGTGATGTAGTTGATGGGGGTGTAACAGGTGGGTCTGGACAGAGTGATGTAGTTGATGGGGGTGTAACAGGTGGGTCTGGACAGAGTGATGTAGTTGATGGGGGTGTAACAGGTGGGTCTGGACAGAGTGATGTAGTTGATGGGGGTGTAACAGGTGGGTCTGGACAGGGTGATGTAGTTGATGGGGGTGTAACAGGTGGGTCTGGACAGAGTGATGTAGTTGATGGGGGTGTAACAGGTGGGTCTGGACAGGGTGATGTAGTTGATGGGGGTGTAACAGGTGGGTCTGGACAGGGTGATGTAGTTGATGGGGGTGTAACAGGTGGGTCTGGCCAGGGTGATGTAGTTGATGGGGGTGTAACAGGTGGGTCTGGCCAGGGTGATGTAGTTGATGGGGGTGTAACAGGTGGGTCTGGACAGTGATGTAGTTGATGGGGGTGTAACAGGTGGGTCTGGACAGGGTGATGTAGTTGATGGGGGTGTAACAGGTGGGTCTGGACAGGGTGATGTAGTTGATGGGGGTGTAACAGGTGGGTCTGGACAGAGTGATGTAGTTGATGGGGGTGTAACAGGTGGGTCTGGACAGGGTGATGTAGTTGATGGGGGTGTAACAGGTGGGTCTGGACAGGGTGATGTAGTTGATGGGGGTGTAACAGGTGGGTCTGGACAGAGTGATGTAGTTGATGGGGGTGTAACAGGTGGGTCTGGACAGGGTGATGTAGTTGATGGGGGTGTAACAGGTGGGTCTGGACAGGGTGATGTAGTTGATGGGGGTGTAACAGGTGGGTCTGGACAGAGTGATGTAGTTGATGGGGTGTAACAGGTGGGTCTGGACAGGGTGATGTAGTTGATGGGGGTGTAACAGGTGGGTCTGGACAGGGTGATGTAGTTGATGGGGGTGTAACAGGTGGGTCTGGACAGGGTGATGTAGTTGATGGGGGTGTAACAGGTGGGTCTGGACAGGGTGATGTAGTTGATGGGGGTGTGAGCAATGTGGTCTGGACAGGGTGATGTTGTTGATGGGGGTGGGCGTGTAAACAGGTGGGTCTGGACAGTGATGTAGTTGATGAGGGTGTAAACAGGTGGGTCTGGACAGTGATGTAGTTGATGGGGGTGTAACAGGTGGGTCTGGACAGGGTGATGTAGTTGATGGGGGTGTGAGCAGTGTGGTCTGGACAGGGTGATGTTGTTGATGGGGTGGGCGTGTAAACAGGTGGGTCTGGACAGTGATGTAGTTGATGGGGGTGTAACAGGTGGGTCTGGACAGGGTGATGTAGTTGATGGGGGTGTGAGCAGTGTGGTCTGGACAGGGTGATGTTGTTGATGGGGGTGGGCGTGTAAACAGGTGGGTATGGACAGAGTGATGTAGTTGATGGGGGTGTGAGCAGGTGGGTCTGGACAGAGTGATGTAGTTGATGAAGATGGGGTGTAAACAGGTGGGTATGGACAGAGTGATGAAGTTGATGAAGATGGGGGTGTAAACAGGTGGGTCTGGACAGAGTGATGTAGTTGATGAAGATGGGGGTGTAAACAGGTGGGTATGGACAGAGTGATGAAGTTGATGAAGATGGGGGTGTAAACAGGTGGGTCTGGACAGAGTGATGTAGTTGATGAAGATGGGGGTGTAAACAGGTGGGTATGGACAGAGTGATGAAGTTGATGAAGATGGGGGTGTAAACAGGTGGGTCTGGACAGAGTGATGTAGTTGATGAAGATGGGGGTGTAAACAGGTGGGTATGGACAGAGTGATGAAGATGGGGGTGTAAACAGGTGGGTCTGGACATTCAAAATTGTATAATAATAAGCAAGTCCTGCAGGCTCTAGTTTTATCCTATCTTGATTATTGTCCGGTCGTAAGTATTGCTAAGAAAGACCTCGTTAAGCTGCAGGTGGCCCACAACAGAGTGGCACGTTCTGCTCTTCATTGTGATCAGAGGGCTGATATAAATACTATGCTGCCAGTCTCTCTTGGCTCAGAGTTGAGGAGAGACTGACTGCATCACTTCTTTTTACAAGAAACATTAATATGTTGGAAATCCCAAATTGTTCGCATAGTCAATTTACACACAGCTCTGACACACACACTTACCCCACCAGACATGCCACCAGGGGTCTTTTCACAGTCCCCAATTCCAGAACAAATTCCAGAAAGTGTACAGTATTATAAAGAGCCCTTATTGCATGGAACTTCCTTCCATCTCATATTGCTCAAATAAACAACAAGCAGATAAAGCAACACCTCACGGCACAACGCCTCTCCTCTATGTGACCCAGATAGTGTGTGTGTATGTATTGATGTGTAGGCTATTTGACCCAGATAGTGTGTGTGTATGTATTAATGTGTAGGCTATTTGACCCAGATAGTGTGTGTGTGTGTATTGATGTGTAGGCTATTTGACCCAGATAGTGTGTGTGTGTGTATTGATGTGTAGGCTATTTGACCCAGATAGTGTGTGTGTGTGTATTGATGTGTAGGCTATTTGACCCAGATAGTGTGTGTGTGTGTGTATTGATGTGTAGGCTATTTGACCCAGATAGTGTGTGTGTGTATTGATGTGTAGGCTATTTGACCCAGATAGTGTGTGTATGTGTTGATGTGTAGGCTATTTGACCCAGATAGTGTGTGTATGTGTTGATGTGTAGGCTATTTGACCCAGATTGTGTGTGTGTATGTATTGATGTGTAGGCTATTTGACCCAGATAGTCTACACATCAATACATACACACACACTATATGCCTTTAATTGTTTTTGTTTAGTTCTGTCCTTGAGCTGGTCTTGTCTATTAATGTTCTGTATTATTTCATGTTCTGTGTGGACCCCAGGAAGACAAGCTTCTGCTTTTTGCAGAACAGCTGATGGGATCCTAGTAAAATACCAAATAACCTCCCTCCCTCCCTCCTCATTCTGTTTCCTGCCTTGGCCTCCTCAGCGAGGGAGCGGAAGCTCTAATTTGAGACACATTTCTCCCGAGGAGCAGCAACAGGAAGTGAGGGGGAGGCAGATGGCCGGGTCTGTTGAAGAACAGCTAGCTCCATAAACCTGATAGACAGACAGAGGACATATCCACACCACCATTTGGGGCGGCAGGTAGCCTAGTGGTTAGGGCGTTGGGACAGTTCCCGAAAGGTTGCTGGATTGAATCCCCGAGCTGACAAAGTTAACCCACTGTTCTCTGGTAGGCCATCATTGTAAATAAGAATTTGTTCTTAACTGACTTGCCTAGTTAAATAAAAAAAATATAAATATGGTCTGCTGGATAGATCACAACTACTGCATTAGTCTATAACCCTAGGAGAAGTCTCTCTATAGGATAACCCTTAGACAAGTTGATATAACCCTAGGAGAAGTCTCTCTATAGGATAACCCTTAGACAAGTTGATCTAACCCTAGGAGAAGTCTCTCTATAGGATAACCCTTAGACAAGTTGATATAACCCGAGGAGAAGTCTCTCTATAGGATAACCCTTAGACAAGTTGATATAACCCTAGGAGAAGTCTCTCTATGGGATAACCCTTAGACAAGTTGATATAACCCTAGGAGAAGTCTCTCTATGGGATAACCCTTAGACAAGTTGATATAACCCTAGGAGAAGTCTCTCTATAGACTAACCCTTAGACAAGTTGATATAACCCGAGGAGAAGTCTCTCTATAGGATAACCCTTAGATATAACCCGAGGAGAAGTCTCTCTATGGGATAACCCTTAGACAAGTTGATATAACCCGAGGAGAAGTCTCTCTATGGGATAACCCTTAGACAAGTTGATATAACCTTAGGAGAAGTCTCTGTAGGATAACCCTTAGATATAACCCTAGGAGAAGTCTCTCTGTAGGATAACCCTTAGATATAACCCGAGGAGAAGTCTCTCTATAGGATAACCCTTAGATATAACCCGAGGAGAAGTCTCTCTATGGGATAACCCTTAGACAAGTTGATATAACCCGAGGAGAAGTCTCTCTATGGGATAACCCTTAGACAAGTTGATATAACCTTAGGAGAAGTCTCTGTAGGATAACCCTTAGATATAACCCGAGGAGAAGTCTCTCTGTAGGATAACCCTTAGATATAACCCGAGGAGAAGTCTCTCTGTAGGATAACCCTTAGATATAACCCTAGGAGAAGTCTCTCTATAGGATAACCCTTAGATATAACCCTAGGAGAAGTCTCTGTAGGATAACCCTTAGACAAGTTGATATAACCCTAGGAGAAGTCTCTCTATGGGATAACCCTTAGACAAGTTGATCTAACCCTAGGAGAAGTCTCTCTATGGGATAACCCTTAGACAAATTGATATAACCCTAGGAGAAGTCTCTCTATAGGATAACCCTTAGACAAGTTGATATAACCCTAGGAGAAGTCTCTCTATAGGATAACCCTTAGACAAGTTGATATAACCCTAGGAGAAGTCTCTCTATAGACTAACCCTTAGACAAGTTGATATAACCCGAGGAGAAGTCTCTCTATAGGATAACCCTTAGATATAACCCGAGGAGAAGTCTCTCTATAGGATAACCCTTAGATATAACCCTAGGAGAAGTCTCTCTATGGGATAACCCTTAGACAAGTTGATATAACCCTAGGAGAAGTCTCTCTATGGGATAACCCTTAGACAAGTTGATATAACCCTAGGAGAAGTCTCTATAGGATAACCATTAGATATAACCCTAGGAGAAGTCTCTCTGTAGGATAACCCGTAGATATAACCCTAGGAGAAGTCTCTCTATGGGATAACCCTTAGATATAACCCTAGGAGATGTCTCTCTATGGGATAACCCTTAGCTATAACCCGAGGAGAAGTCTCTCTATGGGATAACCCTTAGACAAGTTGATATAACTTGAGGAGAAGTCTCTCTATAGGATAACCCTTAGACAAGTTGATATAACCCTAGGAGAAGTCTCTATAGGATAATAATTAGATATAACCCTAGGAGAAGTCTCTGTAGGATAACCCTTAGATATAACCCGAGGAGAAGTCTCTCTGTAGGATAACCCTTAGATATAACCCTAGGAGAAGTCTCTCTGTAGGATAACCCTTAGATATAACCCTAGGAGAAGTCTCTCTGTAGGATAACCCTTAGATATAACCCTAGGAGAAGTCTCTCTGTAGGATAACCCTTAGATATAACCCGAGGAGAAGTCTCTCTGTAGGATAACCCTTAGATATGACCCGAGGAGAAGTCTCTCTGTAGGATAACCCTTAGATATAACCCGAGGAGAAGTCTCTCTGTAGGATAACCCTTAGATATAACCCGAGGAGAAGTCTCTCTGTAGGATAACCCTTAGATATAACCCTAGGAGAAGTCTCTCTGTAGGATAACCCTTAGATATAACCCTAGGAGAAGTCTCTCTGTAGGATAACCCTTAGATATAACCCTAGGAGAAGTCTCTCTGTAGGATAACCCTTAGATATAACCCTAGGAGAAGTCTCTCTGTAGGATAACCCTTAGATATAACCCTAGGAGAAGTCTCTCTATAGGATAACCCGTAGATATAACCCTAGGAGAAGTCTCTCTATAGGATAACCCGTAGATATAACCCTAGGAGAAGTCTCTCTATAGGATAACCCGTAGATATAACCCTAGGAGAAGTCTCTCTATAGGATAACCCGTAGATATAACCCTAGGAGAAGTCTCTCTATAGGATAACCCTTAGATATAACCCTAGGAGAAGTCTCTCTATAGGATAACCCGTAGATATAACCCTAGGAGAAGTCTCTCTATAGGATAACCCGTAGATATAACCCTAGGAGAAGTCTCTCTATAGGATAACCCTTAGATATAACCCTAGGAGAAGTCTCTCTATAGGATAACCCGTAGATATAACCCTAGGAGAAGTCTCTCTATAGGATAACCCTTAGATATAACCCTAGGAGAAGTCTCTCTATAGGATAACCCTAGGAGAAGTCTCTCTATAGGATAACCCTTAGATATAACCCTAGGAAAAGTCTCTCTATAGGATAACCCGTAGATATAACCCTAGGAGAAGTCTCTCTATAGGATAACCCTTAGATATAACCCTAGGAGAAGTCTCTCTATAGGATAACCCTAGGAGAAGTCTCTCTATAGGATAACCCTTAGATATAACCCTAGGAAAAGTCTCTCTATAGGATAACCCGTAGATATAACCCTAGGAGAAGTCTCTCTATAGGATAACCCTTAGATATAACCCTAGGAAAAGTCTCTCTATAGGATAACCCGTAGATATAACCCTAGGAGAAGTCTCTCTGTAGGATAACCCTTAGATATAACCCTAGGAAAAGTCTCTCTGTAGGATAACCCTTAGATATAACCCTAGGAAAAGTCTCTCTGTAGGATAACCCTAGGAGAAGTCTCTCTATAGGATAACCCTAGGAGAAGTCTCTCTATAGGATAACCCTTAGATATAACCCTAGGAAAAGTCTCTCTATAGGATAACCCGTAGATATAACCCTAGGAGAAGTCTCTCTGTAGGATAACCCTTAGATATAACCCTAGGAAAAGTCTCTCTGTAGGATAACCCTTAGATATAACCCTAGGAGAAGTCTCTCTATAGGATAACCCTTAGATATAACCCTAGGAGAAGTCTCTCTATAGGATAACCCTTAGATATAACCCTAGGAGAAGTCTCTCTGTAGGATAACCCTTAGATATAACCCTAGGAGAAGTCTCTCTGTAGGATAACCCTTAGATATAACCCTAGGAAAAGTCTCTCTATAGGATAACCCGTAGATATAACCCTAGGAGAAGTCTCTCTATAGGATAACCCGTAGATATAACCCTAGGAGAAGTCTCTCTGTAGGATAACCCTTAGATATAACCCTAGGAAAAGTCTCTCTATAGGATAACCCGTAGATATAACCCTAGGAGAAGTCTCTCTATAGGATAACCCTTAGATATAACCCTAGGAGAAGTCTCTCTATAGGATAACCCTTAGATATAACCCTAGGAGAAGTCTCTCTATAGGATAACCCTTAGATATAACCCTAGGAGAAGTCTCTCTATAGGATAACCCTTAGATATAACCCTAGGAGAAGTCTCTCTGTAGGATAACCCTTAGATATAACCCTAGGAAAAGTCTCTCTATAGGATAACCCGTAGATATAACCCTAGGAGAAGTCTCTCTATAGGATAACCCGTAGATATAACCCTAGGAGAAGTCTCTCTGTAGGATAACCCTTAGATATAACCCTAGGAAAAGTCTCTCTATAGGATAACCCGTAGATATAACCCTAGGAGAAGTTTCTCTGTAGGATAACCCGTAGATATAACCCTAGGAGAAGTCTCTCTATAGGATAACCCGTAGATATAACCCTAGGAGAAGTCTCTCTATAGGATAACCCGTAGATATAACCCTAGGAGAAGTCTCTCTATAGGATAACCCTTAGATATAACCCTAGGAGAAGTCTCTCTATAGGATAACCCTAGGAGAAGTCTCTCTATAGGATAACCCTTAGATATAACCCTAGGAAAAGTCTCTCTATAGGATAACCCGTAGATATAACCCTAGGAGAAGTCTCTCTATAGGATAACCCTTAGATATAACCCTAGGAAAAGTCTCTATAGGATAACCCGTAGATATAACCCTAGGAGAAGTCTCTCTGTAGGATAACCCTTAGATATAACCCTAGGAAAAGTCTCTCTGTAGGATAACCCTTAGATATAACCCTAGGAAAAGTCTCTCTGTAGGATAACCCTAGGAGAAGTCTCTCTATAGGATAACCCTAGGAGAAGTCTCTCTATAGGAAAACCCTTAGATATAACCCTAGGAAAAGTCTCTCTATAGGATAACCCGTAGATATAACCCTAGGAGAAGTCTCTCTGTAGGATAACCCTTAGATATAACCCTAGGAAAAGTCTCTCTGTAGGATAACCCTTAGATATAACCCTAGGAGAAGTCTCTCTATAGGATAACCCTTAGATATAACCCTAGGAGAAGTCTCTCTATAGGATAACCCTTAGATATAACCCTAGGAGAAGTCTCTCTGTAGGATAACCCTTAGATATAACCCTAGGAGAAGTCTCTCTGTAGGATAACCCTTAGATATAACCCTAGGAAAAGTCTCTCTATAGGATAACCCGTAGATATAACCCTAGGAGAAGTCTCTCTATAGGATAACCCTAGATATAACCCTAGGAGAAGTCTCTCTGTAGGATAACCCTTAGATATAACCCTAGGAAAAGTCTCTCTATAGGATAACCCGTAGATATAACCCTAGGAGAAGTCTCTCTATAGGATAACCCTTAGATATAACCCTAGGAGAAGTCTCTCTATAGGATAACCCTTAGATATAACCCTAGGAGAAGTCTCTCTATAGGATAACCCTTAGATATAACCCTAGGAGAAGTCTCTCTATAGGATAACCCTTAGATATAACCCTAGGAGAAGTCTCTCTGTAGGATAACCCTTAGATATAACCCTAGGAAAAGTCTCTATAGGATAACCCGTAGATATAACCCTAGGAGAAGTCTCTCTATAGGATAACCCGTAGATATAACCCTAGGAGAAGTCTCTCTGTAGGATAACCCTTAGATATAACCCTAGGAAAAGTCTCTCTATAGGATAACCCGTAGATATAACCCTAGGAGAAGTTTCTCTGTAGGATAACCCGTAGATATAACCCTAGGAGAAGTCTCTCTATAGGATAACCCGTAGATATAACCCTAGGAGAAGTCTCTCTATAGGATAACCCGTAGATATAACCCTAGGAGAAGTCTCTCTATAGGATAACCCTTAGATATAACCCTAGGAGAAGTCTCTCTATAGGATAACCCTTAGATATAACCCTAGGAGAAGTCTCTCTGTAGGATAACCCTTAGATATAACCCTAGGAAAAGTCTCTCTGTAGGATAACCCTTAGATATAACCCTAGGAGAAGTCTCTCTATAGGATAACCCTTAGATATAACCCTAGGAGAAGTCTCTCTATAGGATAACCCTTAGATATAACCCTAGGAGAAGTCTCTCTGTAGGATAACCCTTAGATATAACCCTAGGAGAAGTCTCTCTGTAGGATAACCCTTAGATATAACCCTAGGAAAAGTCTCTCTATAGGATAACCCGTAGATATAACCCTAGGAGAAGTCTCTCTATAGGATAACCCGTATATATAACCCTAGGAGAAGTCTCTCTGTAGGATAACCCTTAGATATAACCCTAGGAAAAGTCTCTCTATAGGATAACCCGTAGATATAACCCTAGGAGAAGTCTCTCTATAGGATAACCCTTAGATATAACCCTAGGAGAAGTCTCTCTATAGGATAACCCTTAGATATAACCCTAGGAGAAGTCTCTCTATAGGATAACCCTTAGATATAACCCTAGGAGAAGTCTCTCTATAGGATAACCCTTAGATATAACCCTAGGAGAAGTCTCTCTGTAGGATAACCCTTAGATATAACCCTAGGAGAAGTCTCTCTATAGGATAACCCGTAGATATAACCCTAGGAGAAGTCTCTCTATAGGATAACCCGTAGATATAACCCTAGGAGAAGTCTCTCTATAGGATAACCCTTAGATATAACCCTAGGAGAAGTCTCTCTGTAGGATAACCCGTAGATATAACCCTAGGAGAAGTCTCTCTGTAGGATAACCCGTAGATATAACCCTAGGAGAAGTCTCTCTATAGGATAACCCGTAGATATAACCCTAGGAGAAGTCTCTCTGTAGGATAACCCGTAGATATAACCCTAGGAGAAGTCTCTCTGTAGGATAACCCGTAGATATAACCCTAGGAGAAGTCTCTCTATAGGATAACCCTTAGATATAACCATAGGATAACCCTTAGATATAACCCTAGGAGAAGTCTCTCTATAGGATAACCCGTAGATATAACCCTAGGAGATGTCTCTCTGTAGGATAACCCGTAGATATAACCCTAGGAGAAGTCTCTCTATAGGATAACCCGTAGATATAACCCTAGGAGAAGTCTCTCTATAGGATAACCCGTAGATATAACCCTAGGAGAAGTCTCTCTATAGGATAACCCTTAGATATAACCCTAGGAGAAGTCTCTCTATAGGATAACCCGTAGATATAACCCTAGGAGAATTCTCTCTATAGGATAACCCTTAGATATAACCCTAGGAGAAGTCTCTCTGTAGGATAACCCTTAGATATAACCCTAGGAGAAGTGTGTGTATATATATATTTTTTTTTTCAGGATTTTTGGAAATTCTTCCGCAACCTCATTTTCATATCAGGCGTCCCCACATGGGGTCGCGACCCTTGGTTTGGGAACCGCTGCTGGACACTGTGAGACCACCATCCCTCTCTGAGGCTGAGGTTTAATACACAGAGAAAGACTGGCTGGACAAAATGCTGACTCTTAATTGATTAAAACGGCTGAACAATGATCATCGAATACAAACGGATGAATGATTTGAACCAGATTATAACACAGCACATAAAACATGTCATATTATAGAACACGTCTGTAACATTAAACGGGTGGAAAAGCTGAACATCTATAAAAACAAATCCCAAAACGTGATCATTTATCAAGTCCATAACAAAGTAACACAATGTGTCTCATGTCACCAGGAACAAACACTTGTACAACTAATAGGTGTTCACATGACAGGAAGTTGGTGAACGGGTTAATTGAGGAGAACAGGCTTGTGGGTAATGACTGGAGCTGAATCAGTGGAACGGTATTAAATATATCAAACACATTCTAACTGTCCTGATTGGTCCCAGAAACAGGAAGTTGGTTAACAGGCTTGTGGGTAATGACTGGAGCTGAATCGGTGGAACGGTATTAAATACATCACACATGGTTTCCATGGTTTCCGGGTGTTTGATGTCAGTCCGTTTGCTTTGTTTCCGGACATTCCTTTGAGCCATCCTCCCGTCAGCAGCCTCCTGTGATTCACATGTCCTCACTGTCAAAGGACTCAGCATTGGAGAAAGATCTCCTCGTGGTCCCTCATAGACACACGTCCTGGTTATGTTCTGGTTTTTCCACCATCTGAGTCTTGACGAAACACATGATGTACTTATAGATCTCCCGGAGCTTGTCAAAGTCCCCACACTGAGGAGAGGCCAGGACAGGACTGTGGTCTGAAGTGGAGTCCATCTCTTTCTTCACCACATCATAGGCATCCTGAAGCAGGTCGTCTTCATAGCTAGGAGAAGAGGCTCTCTGGCTGTTTGCCTGAGTGGAGGGCTGGAGCGAGAGGTGGAGGTGGGTGTCTGGAACAGGATTAGGGGGTGTCTCTGCCGGCCCTTCCCAGCCCAGGCTGCTCTGTTGGGGGGGACAGGTCTGGTAGGCTGCCCTGGAGAGAAGCTATCCCACAGGCCTGAGAGAGCTTCAGATACTACAGCCAGA
The DNA here is from genome assembly GCF_036934945.1 of Oncorhynchus masou masou. Classification (NCBI taxonomy): domain Eukaryota; kingdom Metazoa; phylum Chordata; class Actinopteri; order Salmoniformes; family Salmonidae; genus Oncorhynchus; species Oncorhynchus masou. Next base: position 142,914 of record NW_027000976.1, read on the forward strand.
CCAGTCTGTCCCGGGCTCAGCACACCGCTACAAACCAACTTCTCCAGTGTCTGTCTGTAGAACAACAAGTACCCTTCAAACTCCAGGATGTTGGTTAGAGTTGATGGAGGTCTGAGAGGGGCGGTGTCATCCGAGTCTCCAGTGTCTGTCTGTAGAACAACAAGTACCCTTCAAACTCCAGGATGTTGGTTAGAGTTGATGGAGGTCTGAGAGGGGCGGTGTCATCCGAGTCTCCAGTGTCTGTCTGTAGAACAACAAGTACCCTTCAAACTCCAGGATGTTGGTTAGAGTTGATGGAGGTCTGAGAGGGGCGGTGTCATCCGAGTCTCCAGTGTCTGTCTGTAGAACAACAAGTGCCCTTCAAACTCCAGGATGTTGGTTAGAGTTGATGGAGGTCTGAGAGGGGCGGTGTCATCCGAGTCTCCAGTGTCTGTCTGTAGAACAACAAGTGCCCTTCAAACTCCAGGATGTTGGTTAGAGTTGATGGAGGTCTGAGAGGGGCGGTGTCATCCGAGTCTCCAGTGTCTGTCTGTAGAACAACAAGTACCCTTCAAACTCCAGGATGTTGGTTAGAGTTGATGGAGGTCTGAGAGGGCGGTGTCATCCGAGTCTCCAGTGTCTGTCTGTAGAACAACAAGTACCCTTCAAACTCCAGGATGTTGGTTAGAGTTGATGGAGGTCTGAGAGGGGCGGTGTCATCCGAGTCTCCAGTGTCTGTCTGTAGAACAACAAGTACCCTTCAAACTCCAGGATGTTGGTTAGAGTTGATGGAGGTCTGAGAGGGGCGGTGTCATCCGAGTCTCCTCCGCAGAGTTTTCCTCACTGGTCTCAGTCAGATCCTCTCCGTCAGCCATGACGTCTGTGGCCACCAGGTCTCCTGCAGCAGGGAGCTGCTGTGTGACTGCAGCCTCCGGTACACAAGGCCAGATATATACTGGAGTATCTTACCAAGAAAACCGTTGATGTCCCTGAGTGGCAGAGTTACAGTTTTAACTGAAATCTGGTTAAATCTATTGCAAATGGCTTTCTAGATGATATAAACAACAAACCAGACAGCGCAAGAATAATGAGCAAATGTTTCACAATCCAGGTGTGGAAATCTCTTGGAGATTTGAGCTGTAATCTCTGTCAAAGATATTTCTAGCACTTATTGACCATTAGAGGAAGGGGAAGAGAAGGGACAGGAGGAGGAGGAGGGGGGACAGGCGGAGGGACACGAAGGTTGGGCGACAGGAGGAAGAGGCATTGGCTTCCTTCCTCATTGACCACCGCTCAGTGTTTCCTCTCGCCTCACTTTTCTTAGACAATAAGGCAAGGGCTGTTTCCTCATCTCCTCCCTCTGCTGCCTCGGCCACATTGTTCTCAACACCAAGATGCTGGTTACTTTTGCTATTATGCACATAGCAACACGGTCTAGGAAAAGACGCCAATTCAACAGCGCACTGATGTTTCAGACCTGTGGACAGGGACTGCTATCCAACGTCGGAGAAAACACATTTTCTACCAAGTCTATGGACTTTGACTTGGCCATTCTAACACCTGGATATGTTTATTTTTAAACCATTCCATTGTAGATTTTGCTTTATGTTTTGGATCATTGTCTTGTTGGAAGACAAATCTCCGTCCCAGTCTCAGGTCTTTTGCAGACTCCATCAGGTTTTCTTCCAGAATGGTCCTGTATTTGGCTCCATCCATCTTCCCATCAATTTTAACCATCTTCCCTGTCCCTGCTGAAGAAAAGCAGGCCCAAACCATGATGCTGCCACCACCATGTTTGACAGTGGGGATGGTGTGGTCAGGGTGATGAGCTGTGTTGCTTTTACGCCAAACATAATGTTTTGCATTGTTGCCAAAAAGTTCAATTTTGGTTTCATCTGACCAGAGCACCTTCTTCCACATGTTTGGTGTGTCTCCCAGGTGGCTTGTGGCAAACTTTAAACAACACTTTTTATGGATATCTTTAAGAAATGGCTTTCTTCTTGCCACTCTTCCATAAAGGCCAGATTTGTGCAATATACGACTGATTGTTGTCCTATGGACAGAGTCTCCCACCTCAGCTGTAGATCTCTGCAGTTCATCCAGAGTGATCATGGGCCTCTTGGCTGCATCTCTGATCAGTCTTCTCCTTGTATGAGCTGAAAGTTTAGAGGGACGGCCAGGTCTTGGTAGATTTGCAGTGGTCTGATACTCCTTCCATTTCAATATTATCGCTTGCACAGTGCTCCTTGGGATGTTTAAAGCTTGGGAAATCTTTTTGTATCCAAATCTGGCTTTAAACTTCTTCACAACAGTATCTCGGACCTGCCTGGTGTGTTCCTTGTTCTTCATGATACTCTCTGCGCTTTTAACGGACCTCTGAGACTATCACAGTGCAGGTGCATTTATACGGAGACTTGATTACACACAGGTGGATTGTATTTATCATCATTAGTCATTTAGGTCAACATTGGATCATTCAGAGATCCTCACTGAACTTCTGGAGAGAGTTTGCTGCACTGAAAGTAAAGGGGCTGAATAATTTTGCACGCCCAATTTTTCAGTTTTTGATTTGTTAAAAAAGTTTGAAATATCCAATAAATGTCGTTCCACTTCATGATTGTGTCCCACTTGTTGTTGATTCTTCACAAAAAAATACAGTTTTATATCTTTGTTTGAAGCCTGAAATGTGGCAAAAGGTCTCAAAGTTCAAGGGGGCCGAATACTTTCGCAAGGCACTGTATATGTTGGAATGGTTGAGAGAGCTCACTGGTAGCTCTGATGAAGGACGTGAGGCCGATACGTTAGCTAAATTAAGTGATACTGGCAAGCACAATGTGCAAGTTTTTCCTGATCTATCGCACAGTCCCATACATTGGTGTTATTGTTGCTTCCTGAGATGAGTAGAGTACTTTGATGAATGAATACCGTTTTAGATCACGTTAGGACAGGCATTTTACACAACCAGGCTTATACATGACTACTACTATTAGTGCCTAACAGCACAGCCCTGACCTGACAAGCTCAGACACGTTGACATCACGACAGACACACCAGATGCCCTAGAATACCACCTCTTATCTTAGTCCAGTGTCATCCTCCTATCACTCCAGAGGATACCGACTACCATAGACCACCATAACTAGCTGATATTAGCGGGTGGGTGGGATGGTGGGGGATGCCAGCCAGGCAAACAAAGCGATCAGTCTCGGGCCTCATGCTATTTTAATGCAAAGTGGTTGTTTTGAATAGTGGAGGGAAAAAATCAATTCCCTTGATGTCCAGTGTGATAACACTACTGTCTCCTCTCTAGTTCTATACAGTTGAAGTTGGAAGTTTACATACACCTTATCCAAATACATTTAAACTCAGTTTTATTTAACCTTTACTGACATTTAATCCTAGTAAATATTCCCTGTCAGTTTGGCTCACCACTTTATTTTAAGAATGTGAAATGTCATAACAGCTTTTTATTTCTTTCATCACATTCCCAGTGAGTCAGAAGTTTACATACAGTCAATTAGTATTTGGTAGCATTGTCCATCTTCTCCATGTGGTCTCCCTAAAGACTGGTTATCAGTTTAAAGACTGGTAGCTTTTTGTCTAGGAGTCTCGTACGGCCTTATAGAGGGTAGCTTTTTGTCTAGGAGTCTAGTATTGCCTAATAGAGGGTAGCTTTTTGTCTAGGAGTCTCGTACGGCCTTATAGAGGGTAGCTTTTAGTCTAGGAGTCTAGTATTGCCTAATAGAGGGTAGCTTTTTGTCTAGGAGTCTAGTATTGCCTAATATAGGGTAGCTTTTTGTCTAGGAGTCTAGTATTGCCTAATAGAGGGTAGCTTTTTGTCTAGGAGTCTAGTATTGCCTAATAGAGGGTAGCCTTTTGTCTCGTACGGCCTTATCCTCTTGATGCTCTGGGGGCGCTATTTCATTTTTGGATGAAAAACGTTCCTGTTTTAAACAAGATATTTTGTCACAAAAAGATGCTCGACTATGCATATAATTGATAGCTTTCGAAAGAAAACACTCTGACGTGTCCAGAACTACCAAGATATTTTCTGTGCGTGCCCTAGAACGTGAGCTTCAGGCAAAACCAAGATGAGACGGCATCCAGGAAATGAGCAGGATTTTTGAGGCTCTGATTGCCATTGTCTCCTTATATGGCTGTGAATGCGAGAGGAGTAAGTCTGCCCTTTCTGTCGTTTCCCCAAGGTGTCTGCAGCATTGTGATGTATTTGTAGGCAGATCATTGGAAGATTGACCGTAAGAGACCACATTTACCACGTGCCCGCCCGGTGTCCTGCGCCGAAATTGGTGCGCAAAAGTCAGCTGCAAGTATTTTTCCATGGGATTCAGAGAGGAAAGCAAGCTTCCACGAACGATATATCAATGAAGAGATATGTGAAAAAACACCTTGAGGATTGATTCCAAACAACGTTTGCCATGTTTCGGTCGATATTATGGAGTTAATTCGGAAAAAGTTTGACGTTGTAGGTGACTGAATTTTCGGTTCGTTTCGGTAGCCAGATGCGATGTACAAAACGGAACGATTTCTCCGACACACAGACGCTCTCAGGAAAAACTGCGCATTTGGTATGTAACTGAGAGTCTCCTCATTGAAAACATCCGAAGCTCTTCAAAGGTAAATGATTTTATTTATTTGGTTATCTGGTTTTTGTGAAAATGTTGCGTGCTAAATGCTACTCAAAATGCTAAGCTAGCTTTGCATACTCTTACACAAATTAGTCAATTTCTATGGTTCAAAAGCATTTTTTGAAAATATGAGATGACAGTGTTGTTAAGAAAAGGCTAAGCTTGAGAGCAGACGCATTATTTTCATTTTATTTGCGATTTTCAGAAATCGTTAACGTTGCGTTATGCTAATGAGCCTGAGGCTTTAGTCACGATCCCGGATCCGGGATGGGGAGTTTCAAGAGGTTATAGGCCTTATGACTTTACTTTTGACCTTTTAGTTTTGAGTTGACAGGGTCTGTTCTCAGGGCCTGTACTGACCTGTTGTTTTTTTCTCATTGTGTTGTGGCTCTCTCCATGTGCAGTCTAATGATGGGGTCTACCAGACGGTCTCTGGTTCACCCTATTACCAAGGAGACCTCCTCACTCCTTCACAGACCAGACTGGCATTCTGCCGGACCAGTGACTCATTCCCCTCCCATCCGGTCCCACATCACACTAGAGGCTTCATTCCACGTTCTACTGACTGTTGACATCTAGTGGAAGGCGTAGGAAGTGCGAACAGATCCATATCTTATTTCGATGTGAATAGGCGATGAGTTGAAAATACACCAGCCCCAGAATTTCTACTTCCTGTTTACAAGTTTGCCTGCCCTATGAGTTCTGTTATACTCAGACATAATTCATACAGTTTTAGAAACTTCAGTGTGTTTTCTATCCAATATGTATATATTAACATCTGGGACAGAGTAGGAGGCAGTTCACTATGGGCACGCAATTCATCCAAAGTGAAAATGCTGCCCCCTATCCCTAAAAGGTTTTAACTTTCTAGCGCAGGCGTTCCGCTAGCGGAACCCCTCAACAACATTCCACTGAAATGAAAAGGCAGTACGCGAAATTCAAAAATATTTTTTTGTAATATGTAACTTTCACTCATTAACAAGTCCAATCCAATATGAAAGATAAACATCTTGTTAATCCATCGTGTCCGATTTCAAAAATGTTTTACAGTGAAAGCACAACATATGATTATGTTAGGTCATAGCCAAGTCAAAAAACACACAGCCAATTTTCCAACCAAAGATAGAAGTCACAAAAAGCATAACTAGAGATAAAATGAATCACTAACCTTTGATGATCTTCATCAGATGACACTCATAGGACATCATGTTACACAATACTAACCTTTGATGATCTTCATCAGATGACACTCATGGGACATCATGTTACACAATACATGTATGTTTTGTTCGATAATGTGCATATTTATATCCAAAAATCTCGGTTTACATTGGCGCCTTGCGTGCAGTAATGTTTTGATTCCAAAACATCCGGCAATTTTGCAGAAATACTCAAAATAAACATTGATAAAAGATACAAGGGTTATTCACATAACTAAAGATAGACTTCTCCTTAATGCAACCACTGTGTCAGATTTAAAAAAAACGGAAAAAGTATAATGAGAGAACGGCGCTCAGCCCAATCCAGCCAGAGAAATATCCGCCATTTTGGAGTCAACAGAAGTTAGAAATAACACTAAATATTCACTTACCTTTGACGATCTTCATCAGAATGCACTCCCAGGAAACCCAGTTTGACAATAAATGACTGATTTGTTCCATTAAGTTCCATAAAGTCCATCATTAATGTCCAAATAGCCACTTGTTGTTAGCGTGTTCAGCCCACTAATCCATCTTCATGAGGTGCAGGCACTTCATCCAGACAAAAACTCAAAAAGTTCCATTACAGTCCTTTAGAAACATGTCAAACGATGAATGGAATCAATCGTTAGGGTGTTTTTAACATAAAACATCAATAATGTTCCAACCAGAGAATTCCTTTGTCTTCAGAAAAGCTCTTGAACAAGAGGTAACTCTGTCGGGGCGCACGTCATGAGACCAAGGCTCTCTGCCAGACCACTGACTCAAACAGGTCTCATGAGCCCCTCCTTTATAGTAGAATCCTCATTCAAGGTTTTAAAGAAGGTTGACATCTAGTGGAAGCCATAGGAAGGTGCAACTTTATCCATATCCCACTGTGTATTCGGTATGTCCCACTTCCGGGTTGCATTTTTCTCAGGTTTTTTGCCTGCCATATGAGTTCTGTTATACTCGCAGACATCATTCAAACAGTTTCAGAAACTTCAGAGTGTTTTCCATCCAATACTAATAATAATATGCATATATTAGCATCTGGGACAGAGCAGGAGGCAGTTCACTCTGGGCATGCTATTCATCCAAAAGTGAAAATGCTGCCCCCTATCCCAAAAAGGTTATTAAGCAGACACCTCGACGGCCATGAAGGAACTTCACTGGACTCCCAAAAAGATTAAGTTTGCTGATGACACGACAGTGGTAGGCCTGATCACCGACAAAGATGAGACCGCCTATAGGGGAGAGGTATGAGACCTGACCGTGTGGTGCAAGGACATCAACCTCTCCCTCAATGTTAGCAAGACAAAGGAGCTGATTGTGGACTACAGGGCCGAACACAACCCATTCACATCGACAAGGCTGTAGCGGAGTGGGTCGAGAACTTCAAGTCCCTCGCTGTCCACATCGCTAAGGATCTATCATGGTCCACACACACACCAACATAGTCGTGAAGAGGGCACAACAATGACTCTTCCCCTGCAGAAGGCTTAAAAGATTTGCCATGGGCTCTCAGATCCTCAAAAAAAGTCTACAGCTGCATCATCTCTATACCAGGTGGTGGTCAAAGGCCCTAGAAAATGTCTACAGCTGCATCATCTTTATACCAGGCGGTGTCAAAGGAAGGCCCTAGAAAATGTCTACTGCTGCATCACCTCTATACTAGGCGGTGTCAAAGGAAGGCACTAGAAAATGTCTACTGCTGCATCACCTCTATACTAGGCGGTGTCAAAGGAAGGCCCTAGAAAATGTCTACTGCTGCATCACCTCTATACTAGGCGGTGTCAAAGGAAGGCCCTAGAAAATGTCTACTGCTGCATCACCTCTATACTAGGCCGTGTCAAAGGAAGGCCCTAGAAAATGTCTACTGCTGCATCACCTCTATACTAGGCGGTGTCAAAGGAAGGCCCTAGAAAATGTCTACTGCTGCATCACCTCTATACTAGGCGGTGTCAAAGGAAGGCCCTAGAAAATGTCTACTGCTGCATCACCTCTATACTAGGCGGTGTCAAAGGAAGGCCGCAGAAAATGTCTACTGCTGCATCACCTCTATACTAGGCGGTGTCAAAGGAAGGCACTAGAAAATGTCTACTGCTGCATCACCTCTATACTAGGCGGTGTCAAAGGAAGGCACTAGAAAATGTCTACTGCTGCATCACCTCTATACTAGGCGGTGTCAAAGGAAGGCCCTAGAAAATGTCTACTGCTGCATCACCTCTATACTAGGCGGTGTCAAAGGAAGGCACTAGAAAATGTCTACTGCTGCATCACCTCTATACTAGGCGGTGTCAAAGGAAGGCACTAGAAAATGTCTACTGCTGCATCACCTCTATACTAGGCGGTGTCAAAGGAAGGCCCTAGAAAATGTCTACTGCTGCATCACCTCTATACTAGGCGGTGTCAAAGGAAGGCCCTAGAAAATGTCAGACTCCAGCGACTCAAGTCTTAGACTGAAAAAAATATGAGATTTGAAATCATTTAAACTTTCACTTTTGATTCTTAAGTATATTTGGGCAATTACATTTATTTTTCATACTTACGTATATTTAAAACCAAATACTTTTGGACTTTTATTCAAGTATTTTTTTTACTGGGTGACTTTCACTTTTACTTTAGTCGTTTTCTATTAAGGTATCTTTACGTTTACTCAAGTATGACAATTGGGTAGTTTTTCCTCCACTGCTGGTGATGATGGTAGTATGTATTTACTACTGTGTTCATGTGTGGCTCACTTGGTAGAGTGTTTGCAACGGCAGGATTGTGGGTTTGTTTCCCGCTTGGGCCCCAAGTCGCTTTGGATAAAAGGGTCTTCTTAAATGGCATATATTATTTATTATTATATTAGCTATGATCACACACACAAGTTTCACCCTTTTTATAAGATCTCATGGTGCATCGCTCCCTGTCCTAACAGACCATAATATAACTGTCTGAATACCCTCTCAGTAACTATGACAATCTCTCCTGGTGTTTCCCAACAGGCATCGGGAAGGTGAAGCGGAAAACGGGAATGCGTGACACGGCCTCGAACGCCGACGCCGACACGTGCTCCGACAACGGCGAGCGCCTTTACGACCTCAACCTGCCGGCGCTCGTCAAGTTCAGCTACACCGCCGAGCGGGAGGACGAGCTCTCATTGGTTAAGGGTACACGCGTCATCGTCATGGAGAAGTGTAGCGATGGCTGGTGGCGTGGGGGGTACCAGGGGTGTTCCGGATGGTTTCCTTCCAACTACGTGACGGAGGACGCAGATGGGACAGCGGGGGGAGGAGGGGGCGACAGTTTGGGGGACCCAATAGGGTCACTGACTGAGAAGCTTGCAGCAGTGGTTCACAGTGTGTCTAACGGGAACCGGAGACTCCACACGGTGCAGGCGCTGTACCCTTTCAGCTCGGGGAACGACGAGGAGCTGAACTTTGAGAAGGGAGAGGTGATGGAGGTGGTAGAGAAACCAGACAACGACCCTGAGTGGTGGAAGTGCCGTAAAGCAGATGGACAGCTGGGACTAGTGCCTAAGAACTACGTCAATGTGCTACCTCCCCAGCAGGACTCCACTACCCAGAATGCCTCACCGGGCCCCGTGGGGCCGCCCACGCCCGACTGTGACTACATCTCTCCGGCCACGGTGGGGAGGTTTGCTGGGAAGCCATGGTACTATGGCAAGGTGACGCGTCATCAGGCAGAGGTGGCTCTCAACCAGAGAGGAGTGGAGGGAGACTTCCTCATCAGAGACTCTGAGTCATCGGTGAGTCCTGACTGCTATCTATAACTCCATCTATACAACTCCATCTATACATCTCCATCTATACATCTCCATCTATACAACTCCATCTATACAACTCCATCTATACATCTCCATCTATACATCTCCATCTATACATCTCCATCTATACATCTCCATCTATACATCCGTCTGTAGAGAGCTGTACAGCCCAGGGTTTTAGACGTCTGTAAGTTAGGGAGACCTCCTCATCAGAGACTAGGTCATCGGTGAGTCCTGACGTTTATAAGTTAGGGAGACCTCCTCATCAGAGACTAGGTCATCGGTGAGTCCTGACGTCTAAGTTAGGGAGACCTCCTCATCAGAGACTAGGTCATCGGTGAGTCCTGACGTTTATAAGTTAGGGAGACCTCATCAGAGACTAGGTCATCGGTGAGTCCTGACGTCTGTAACTTAGGGAGACCTCCTCATCAGAGACTAGGTCATCGGTGAGTCCTGACGTTTAAGTTAGGGAGACCTCCTCATCAGAGACTAGGTCATCGGTGAGTCCTGACGTTTATAAGTTAGGGAGACCTCATCAGAGACTAGGTCATCGGTGAGTCCTGACGTTTATTAGTTAGGGAGACCTCATCAGAGACTAGGTCATCGGTGAGTCCTGACGTCTGTAAGTTAGGGAGACCTCCTCATCAGAGACTAGGTCATCGGTGAGTCCTGACGTCTGTAAGTTAGGGAGACCTCCTCATCAGAGACTAGGTCATCGGTGAGTCCTGACGTTTATTAGTTAGGGAGACCTCCTCATCAGAGACTAGGTCATCGGTGAGTCCTGACGTCTGTAAGTTAGGGAGACCTCCTCATCAGAGACTAGATCATCGGTGAGTCCTGACGTCTAAGTTAGGGAGACCTCCTCATCAGAGACTAGGTCATCGGTGAGTCCTGACGTTTATAAGTTAGGGAGAGCTCATCAGAGACTAGGTCATCGGTGAGTCCTGACGTCTGTAAGTTAGGGAGACCTCCTCATCAGAGACTAGGTCATCGGTGAGTCCTGACGTTTATAAGTTAGGGAGACCTCCTCATCAGAGACTAGGTCATCGGTGAGTCCTGACGTTTATAAGTTAGGGAGACCTCCTCATCAGAGACTAGGTCATCGGTGAGTCCTGACGTCTGTAAGTTAGGGAGACCTCCTCATCAGAGACTAGGTCATCGGTGAGTCCTGACGTTTATAAGTTAGGGAGACCTCCTCATCAGAGACTAGGTCATCGGTGAGTCCTGACGTCTGTAAGTTAGGGAGACCTTCTCATCAGAGACTAGGTCATCGGTGAGTCCTGACGTCTGTAAGTTAGGGAGACCTCCTTATCAGAGACTAGGTCATCGGTGAGTCCTGACGTTTATAAGTTAGGGAGACCTCATCAGAGACTAGGTCATCGGTGAGTCCTGACGTCTGTAAGTTAGGGAGACCTCCTCATCAGAGACTAGGTCATCGGTGAGTCCTGACGTCTGTAAGTTAGGGAGACCTCCTCATCAGAGACTAGGTCATCGGTGAGTCCTGACGTTTATAAGTTAGGGAGACCTCATCAGAGACTAGGTCATAGGTGAGTCCTGACGTCTGTAAATTAGGGAGACCTCCTCATCAGAGACTAGGTCATCGGTGAGTCCTGACGTTTATAAGTTAGGGAGACCTCCTCATCAGAGACTAGGTCATAGGTGAGTCCTGACGTCTGTAAGTTAGGGAGACCTCCTCAGAGACTAGGTCAACGGTGAGTCTTGACGTCTGTAAGTTAGGGAGACCTCCTCATCAGAGACTAGGTCATCGGTGAGTCCTGACGTTTATAAGTTAGGGAGACCTCCTCATCAGAGACTAGGTCATCGGTGAGTCCTGACGTCTGTAAGTTAGGGAGACCTCCTCATCAGAGACTAGGTCATCGGTGAGTCCTGACGTCTGTAAGTTAGGGAGACCTCCTCATCGGAGACTAGGTCATCGGTGAGTCCTGACGTCTGTAAGTTAGGGAGACCTTCTCATCAGAGACTAGGTCATCGGTGAGTCCTGACGTTTATAAGTTAGGGAGACCTCCTCATCAGAGACTAGGTCATCGGTGAGTCCTGACGTCTGTAAGTTAGGGAGACCTCCTCATCAGAGACTAGGTCATCGGTGAGTCCTGACGTTTATTAGTTAGGGAGACCTCCTCATCAGAGACTAGGTCATCGGTGTGTACCAACATCCCGAACTCTGACATGGATTTCCGCCAAGTCATAGAGACATCTTTAGCTGTGACTATTAGCCTAGCCTGGGTGCCAGTCTGTTTTCTACACTTTATTACAACCACGATAGCCTAGCCTGGGTGCCAGTCTGTTTTCTGCTCTCTTGCCTATCTCATTATAGAACTGGTGTGCCAATTGGCTTGACCATGGTGTAGTGTCTTTATTTAGACAGGGAGTCAATGCCGAGACCAAGGTGTCTGTATTTAGACAGGGAGTCAATGCCGAGACCAAGGTGTCTTTATTTAGACAGGGAGTCAATGCCGAGACCAAGGTGTCTTTATTTAGACAGGGAGTCAATGCTGAGACCAAGGTGTCTTTATTTAGACAGGGAGTCAATGCCGAGACCAAGGTGTCTTTATTTAAACAGGGAGTCAATGCTGAGACCAAGGTGTCTTTATTTAGACAGGGAGTCAATGCTGAGACCAAGGTGCCTTTATTTAGACAGGGAGTCAATGCCGAGACCAAGGTGTCTTTATTTAGACAGGGAGTCCATGCCGAGACCAAGGTGTTTTTTAGACAGGGAGGACAAGCATGACTGTAGATGTTAGCAGAGTTGTTGTTTTTTATACTGCGAAAATGATCAATGACGGAGAATCTAAGATCAATCAAAAACGACCTTGTCTTGAATCCATCAATAGCCAAGGCCCAGGGTGTGTGGAGGAGACACATTGTACACTATATGAGGAGAAGTTATAGTCCTAAAGAAGCATTCCAGTTTCACTGACTCAACCACCGCTATGCATCTCGCCTCACTGACTGGCGATGGTCAATGCCCTCGTGCCAGAAGCCTGTCTCTTGTTTCACTTAGTGAAACATTGCTGTTCCCTCAATAGGCCTATTTGGAAGTTGATGACATGGCAGCCTGCAGTCAAACTAGGCTTTTCTTTTCAGCAGGAACCATTGGCTTTCCAACCTGTGATTGTATTTGAAATCTGGCTAAAAGCCTGTTTTGTCCTCATGCTGTTCACTGACACATTTGGCGCCCTTCCCGATTGTAGGCATGAGGGGCGGCAGGTAGCCTAGTGGTTAGAGTGTAGAGGAGGCAGGTAGCCTAGTGGTTAGAGTGTAGAGGAGGCAGGTAGACTAGTGGTTAGAGTGTAGAGGAGGCAGGTAGCCTAGTGGTTAGAGTGTAGAGGAGGCAGGTAGACTAGTGGTTAGAGTGTAGAGGCAGCAGGTAGACTAGTGGTTAGAGTGTAGAGGAGGCAGGGCAGCCTAGTGGTTAGAGTGTAGAGGAGGCAGGTAGCCTAGTGGTTAGAGTGTAGAGGAGGCAGGTAGCCTAGTGGTTAGAGTGTAGAGGAGGCAGGTAGACTAGTGGTTAGAGTGTAGAGGAGGCAGGTAGACTAGTGGTTAGAGTGTAGAGGAGGCAGGTAGCCTAGTGGTTAGAGTGTAGAGGAGGCAGGTAGCCTAGTGGTTAGAGTGTAGAGGTGGCAGGTAACCTAGTGGTTAGAGTGTAGAGGAGGCAGGTAGACTAGTGGTTAGAGTGTAGAGGAGGCAGGTAGACTAGTGGTTAGAGTGTAGAGGAGGCAGGTAAACTAGTGGTTAGAGTGTAGAGGCGGCAGGTAGCCTAGTGGTTAGAGTGTAGAGGCGGCAGGTAGCCTAGTGGTTAGAGTGTAGAGGTGGCAGGTAACCTAGTGGTTAGAGTGTAGAGGTGGCAGGTAACCTAGTGGTTAGAGTGTAGAGGCGGCAGGTAGCCTAGTGGTTAGAGTGTAGAGGCGGCAGGTAGCCTAGTGGTTAGAGTGTCCTCCTGCCCCTGAACAAGGCAGAACTCACTGTTCCCTGGTAGGCCATCATTGAAAATAAGAGTTTGTTCTTAACTGACTTGCCTAGTTAAATAAAAACATTTTTTTAAATGTCTTGTGATTGGGCTACACACAATCCACAGCTAGTCTATTGATTTTAAAGAAGCTATTGATCCTCTGTCGCTGAACTACAGGCCTACTCATGGTTTAGTATTTTAAATGATTTAATTTCTTTCTGAACAGACAGAATTACATCTATCATTTTGGCCAAGTTATTTCAGGTTATCAGGGGGGATTGCAGAACCTCCTGCATTTAACCTTTTATTTAACTAGGCATGTCAGTTCAGAACAAATTCTTACTAATGATGATGCCCTCCTCCGGTCTGTGATTATATGAGGAAATAGATGAGGTGCAAAGCTGGAGAGGTGTCTGTCAGAGCAGAGAAAGTGAATCTCATTCTAGTTCTGTGAGAGATAGAGGTATGTTTCTCTCACCACCACAATGGCCACGCGGTGGTCTATACAGTCTGTACAGGGGGTGGTCTGTACAGGGGGTGGTCTGTACCGGGGGTGGTCTGTACCGGGGGAGGTCTGTACAGTCTGTACAGGGGGTGGTCTGTACAGGGGGTGGTCTGTACCGGGGGTGGTCTGTACCGGGGGTGGTCTGTACCGGGGGTGGTCTGTACAGTCTGTACAGGGGGTGGTCTGTACAGGGGGTGGTCTGTACCGGGGTGGTCTGTACAGGGGGTGGTCTATACAGGGGGTGGTCTGTACAGGGGGTGGTCTATACAGTCTGTACAGGTGGTGGTCTGTACCGGGGGTGGTCTGTACCGGGGGTGGTCTGTACAGGGGGTGGTCTGTACAGTCTGTACAGGGGGTGGTCTGTACAGGGGGTGGTCTATACAGGGGGTGGTCTGTACCGGGGTGGTCTGTACCGGGGTGGTCTGTACCGGGGTGGTCTGTACAGGGGGTGGTCTGTACAGGGGGTGGTCTGTACAGGGGTGGTCTGTACAGGGGGTGGTCTATACAGTCTGTACAGGGGGTGGTCTGTACAGGGGGTGGTCTGTACAGGGGTGGTCTGTACAGGGGGTGGTCTGTACAGGGGGTGGTCTGTACAGGGGGTGGTCTATACAGTCTGTACAGGGGGTGGTCTGTACAGGGGGTGGTCTGTACAGGGGGTGGTCTGTACCGGGGGTGGTCTGTACCGGGGGTGGTCTGTACAGGGGGTGGTCTGTACAGGGGGTGGTCTGTACAGGGGGTGGTCTATACAGTCTGTACAGGGGTGGTCTGTACAGGGGGTGGTCTGTACAGGGGGTGGTCTGTACTAGGGGTGGTCTGTACAGGGGGTGGTCTGTACCGGGGGTGGTCTGTACCGGGGGTGGTCTGTACAGGGGGTGGTCTGTACAGGGGGTGGTCTGTACAGGGGGTGGTCTATACAGTCTGTACAGGGGGTGGTCTGTACAGGGGGTGGTCTGTACAGGGGGTGGTCTGTACAGGGGGTGGTCTATACAGTCTCCTCTCTTCTGAGAAGGCTTTAATATGGAGTTGGTCCCCCTTTGCTGCTATAACAGCCTCCACTCTTCTGGGAATGCTTTAATATGGAGTTGGTCCCCCTTTGCTGCTATAACAGCCTCCACTCTTCTGGGAATGCTTTAATATGGAGTTGGTCCCCCTTTGCTGCTATAACAGCCTCCACTCTTCTGGGAAGGCTTTAATATGGAGTTGGTCCCCCCTTTGCTGCTATAACATCCTCCACTCTTCTGGGAAGGCTTTAATATGGAGTTGGGCCCCCCCTTTGCTGCTATAACATCCTCCACTCTTCTGGGAAGGCTTTAATATGGAGTTGGGCCCCCCTTTGCTGCTATAACCGCCTCCACTCTTCTGGGAAGGCTTTACACTAGATGTTGGAACATTGCTGTGGGACTTGCTTCCATTCAGACACGAGCATTAATGAGGCCTGATTAGGCCTTACTCGCAGTCGGCATTCTAATTCATCCCAAAGGTGTTCGATGGGGTTGAGGTCAGGACTCTGAGCAGGCCAGTCAACTTATTCTACACCAATCTCAACAAACCATTTCTGTATGGACCTCGCTTTGTGGGGGCGTTGTCATGCTGAAACAGGAAAGGACCTTCCCCAAACTGTTGCCACAAAGTTGGAAGCACAGAATCATCTAGAATGTCATTGTGTGCTGTAGCGTTGATTTTCCTTCACTGGGACTAAAAGACCTTGTCCAAACCATGAAAAACAGCCCCAGACCATTATTCCTCCTCCACCGAACTTTACAGTTGGCACTATGCATTGGGTCAGGTAGTGTTCTACTGGCATCGGCCAAACCCAGATTAGTCTGTCAGACTGCCAGATGTTGAAGGGTGATTCATCACTCCAGAGAACGCTTTTCCACTGCTCCAGAGTCCAATGGCGGCGATCTGTACACCACTCCACCCGATGCTTGGCATTGCGCATGGTGATCTTAGGCTTGTGTGCGGCTGCGAGGCCATGGAAACCCATTTCACGAAGAGGCAGTTTGGAAGTCGACAGTGAGTGTTGTTACAGAGGACATATTATTTTTTACTTCAGCATTCGGCATTCCTGTTCTGTGAGCTTGTTTAGCCTACTATTTTGCTGTTGATCCGTTGTTGCTTCTAGAAGTTTCCAGAGCAGCTCCAGCAGGGCAGAAATTTTACAAACGTACGTGTTGGAAAGGTGGTATCCTGGAAAGAGATGTCTTTTCCTTTGCAACTCTGCCTACAAGGCAGCTTTGTGGAGTCGCCTCTTCACTGTTGACGTTGAGACTGGTGTTTTGTGGATACCATTTAATGAAGCTGCCAGTTGAGGACTTGTGAGGCGTCTGTTTCTCAAACTAGACACTCTAATGTACATGTCCTCTTGCTTAGTTGTGCACCGGAGCCTCTCACTCCTCTTTCTATTCTGGTTAGAGACAGTTTGCGCTGTTCTGTGAATGGAGTAGTACACAGCGTTGGACAAGATCTTCAGTTTCTTGGCAATTTAGTCTTCATTTCTCAGAACAAGAATAGACTGACGAGTTTCAGGAGAAATGTATTTATTTCTGGCCATTTTGAGCCTGTAATCAAACCCACAAATGCTGATGCTCCAGATACTCAGCTAGACTAAAGAAGGCCAGTTTTATTGCTTCTTTAATCAGAACAACAGTTTTCAGCTGTTCCAACATATTTGCAAAAGGGTTTTCTAATGATCAATTAGCCTTTTAAAATGATCAACTTGGATTAGCTAACACAAAGTATCATTGGAACACAGGAGTGATGGATGCTGATAATGGTCCTCTGTACGCCTCTGTAGATATTCCATTAATCAGCCGTTTCCAGCTACAATAGTCATTTACAACATTAACAATGTCTACACTGTATATCTGTTCTATTTGATGTTATTTTAATGGACAAAAAAAAAGTGCTCTTTCAACAACAAGTACATTTCTAAGTGACCCCAAACTTTTGAACGCCTGCCTGCCTGCCTGCTTGCTTGATCGCTTGATCTAGCCACTTGGCCAGCAAGTTAACAAACCAAATGCACTGCTGGAGCCCTGAGCTGGACATCATTGATTTGTTATATTATAGTTATAAATGGTGGCGTAGCTCTCAGCCCTGCCTTGCCGAGGAGGAACCTGTTAGCATTTCAACTTGAAACTGTTGGTGCTCATTGCTCCTCTTTTAGATGAAAATGCCTTAGTCACAAGTAGTATAATCTGTCATGAGATTAATAGTGTTTACTGTCTGCTCAGTTTACAGCTTGTATTGACCTTTCTCTGTCTTGGTCTCCCTCTCTCTCCAGCCCAATGATTTCTCCATCTCTCTGAAGGCCCAGGGGAAGAACAAGCATTTCAAGGTTCAGCTGAAGGATGGTTTGTACTGCATTGGCCAGAGGAAGTTCAGTTCTCTGGAGGACTTGGTGGATCACTACAAGAAGGCTCCCATCTTTACCAGCGAGCAGGGAGACAAGCTCTACCTGGTTAAGGCCCTGGCTGCCTCTTAAACACACTCACACACAGTACATACACTCAGAGACTTCACATCACAAGGACTTCCTATGTGCCAGGAGCTGTGTGCAAGAAGAAAGGGGAGGAGGAGAGAGAAGAAGGAGAAAGGGGAGGAGGAGAGAGAAGAAGAAGAAAGGGGAGGAGGAGAGAGAAGAAGAAGAAAGGGGAGGAGGAGAGAGAAGAAGAAGAAAGGGGAGGAGGATAGAGAAGAAGAAGAAAGGGGAGGAGGAGAGAGAAGAAGGGGAGAGAGGAGGGAAAAGAACATTCTGGATTCTGTCAGACCTGTAGGTGGATCATGTGTTTAGGTCTTCTAGGTCATTATGCCATCTACTAAATCTATACTGAACAAAAATATAAACGCAACATGTGAAGTGTTGATGAGCTGAAATAAAAGATCCCCGAAAAATATTCCATACTCACAAAATGCTTATTTCTCTCAATTTTGGTGTACATGTTAGTGAGCATTTCGTTGCCAAGATAATCTATCCACCTGACAGGGGTGGCATATCAAGAAGCATGGCCTTACACAGGTGCACCTTGTGCTGGGGACAATAAAAGGTCACTCTAAAATGTGCAGTTTTGTCAAACAACACAATGCCACGGATTTCTCAGTTCTAAGGGAGCGTGGCAATGCCACAGATGTCTCAGTTCTAAGGAGCGTGGCAATGCCACAGATGTCTCAGTTCTAAGGGAGCGTGGCAATGCCACAGATGTCTCAGTTCTAAGGGAGCGTGGCAATGCCACAGATGTCTCAGTTCTAAGGGAGCGTGGCAATGCCACAGATGTCTCAGTTCTAAGGGAGCGTGGCAATGCCACAGATGTCTCAGTTCTAAGGGAGCGTGGCAATGCCACAGATGTCTCAGTTCTAAGGGAGCGTGGCAATGCCACAGATGTCTCAGTTCTAAGGAGCGGGGCAATGCCACGGATGTCTCAGTTCTAAGGGAGCGTGGCAATGCCACGGATGTCTCAGTTCTAAGGGAGCGTGGCAATGCCACGGATGTCTCAGTTCTAAGGGAGCGGGGCAATGCTGACTGCAGGAATATCCACCAGAGTCGTTGTCAGATCGTTGCTACCAAATCCACCTCCAATGTAGCTTTAGAGTACGGTTAACCACACGAGCCCACATCCGGTGTCTCCACCCATGGCTGTGCCCCGGCCCAATCATGTGAAATCCATAGATTAGGGCCTCATTAATATTTTTCCAATTGACTTGATTTTCTCATAAACTGTAACTCAGTAAAATATTTGAAATTGTTGCATGTTGCGTTTTTAATATTTTTTCCAGTATACGTTTAGTTGTGAATAATATATATATAGTTTTATTTTTTTAAATGTGATGTTTTTTTATTCAACCCAAACATACCCAATAACGACC
The DNA here is from genome assembly GCF_036934945.1 of Oncorhynchus masou masou. Classification (NCBI taxonomy): domain Eukaryota; kingdom Metazoa; phylum Chordata; class Actinopteri; order Salmoniformes; family Salmonidae; genus Oncorhynchus; species Oncorhynchus masou. The sequence goes on from NW_027000976.1 coordinate 161,833, forward strand.
AGTCACCAGCGAGCAATGTTTTGTATTGGGGGGGGGGGCAAGTGATTAATAATAAAGACCTAGTTAAATAAGTATACATATTTTGTAGATTTATCAGCTGATGCTGCAGTCCCTTCCTCCCCCAGCAGTCCCTTCCTCCCCCATCAGTCCCTTCCTCCCCTGCAGTCCCTTCCTCCCCCAGCAGTCCCTTCCTCCCCCAGCCTGGCTATAAGGCCTTTTGTTGGGGATCAAGAATCTAGCCTAGCTAAACATTTCAAAGCTACACTTGTATTTTTGTCTGTTTTAATTTTACTCTCTCAACGTTTTAAAACATATGTTGTGGACAGAAAATCCACAGTCCTGCTAATTTACTGCTGAACCTGAATAAAACATGTTGAAATGACCAGGGTTTCATTTCATCCTAGATCATTTCATGTATTTAGGATATTGTACTGTATAAAATGTTACTAATGACTGAGGTCAGGAGAGATACTGTGTCAACTCATATAAAATGTTACTAATGACTGAGGTCAGGAGAGATACTGTGTCAACTCATATAAAATGTTACTAATAACTGAGGAGAGATACTGTGTCAACTCATATAAAATGTTACTAATGACTGAGGTCAGGAGAGATACTGTGTCAACTCATATAAAATGTTACTAATGACTGAGGAGAGATACTGTGTCAACTCATATAAAATGTTACTAATGACTGAGGTCAGGAGAGATACTGTGTCAACTCATATAAAATGTTACTAATGACTGAGGTCAGGAGAGATACTGTCAGCTCATATAAAATGTTACTAATGACTGAGGTCAGGAGAGATACTGTGTCAACTCATATAAAATGTTACTAATGACTGAGGTCAGGAGAGATACTGTCAACTCATATAAAATGTTACTAATGACTGAGGTCAGGAGAGATACTGTCAACTCATATAAAATGTTACTAATGACTGAGGAGAGATACTGTCAGCTCATATAAAATGTTACTAATGACTGAGGTCAGGAGAGATACTGTGTCAACTCATATAAAATGTTACTAATGACTGAGGTCAGGAGAGATACTGTGTCAACTCATATAAAATGTTACTAATGACTGAGGAGAGATACTGTGTCAACTCATATAAAATGTTACTAATGACTGAGGTCAGGAGAGATACTGTGTCAACTCATATAAAATGTTACTAATGACTGAGGTCAGGAGAGATACTGTCAACTCATATAAAATGTTACTAATAACTGAGGAGAGATACTGTGTCAGCTCATATAAAATGTTACTAATGACTGAGGAGAGATACTGTGTCAGCTCATATAAAATGTTACTAATGACTGAGGTCAGGAGAGATACTGTCAACTCATATAAAATGTTACTAATGACTGAGGAGAGATACTGTCAGCTCATATAAAATGTTACTAATGACTGAGGTCAGGAGAGATACTGTCAACTCATATAAAATGTTACTAATAACTGAGGAGAGATACTGTGTCAGCTCATATAAAATGTTACTAATGACTGAGGTCAGGAGAGATACTGTGTCAACTCATATAAAATGTTACTAATGACTGAGGTCAGGAGAGATACTGTCAACTCATATAAAATGTTACTAATAACTGAGGAGAGATACTGTGTCAGCTCATATAAAATGTTACTAATGACTGAGGAGAGATACTGTGTCAGCTCATATAAAATGTTACTAATGACTGAGGTCAGGAGAGATACTGTGTCAGCTCATATAAAATGTTACTAATGACTGAGGTCATGAGAGATACTGTGTCAGCTCATATAAAATGTTACTAATGACTGAGGAGAGATACTGTGTCAACTCATATAAAATGTTACTAATGACTGAGGAGAGATACTGTCAACTCATATAAAATGTTACTAATGACTGAGGTCAGGAGAGATACTGTGTCAACTCATATAAAATGTTACTAATGACTGAGGAGAGATACTGTGTCAGCTCATATAAAATGTTACTAATGACTGAGGTCATGAGAGATACTGTGTCAACTCATATAAAATGTTACTAATGACTGAGGTCAGGAGAGATACTGTGTCAACTCATATAAAATGTTACTAATGACTGAGGTCAGGAGAGATACTGTGTCAGCTCATATAAAATGTTACTAATGACTGAGGTCAGGAGAGATACTGTGTCAACTCATATAAAATGTTACTAATGACTGAGGTCAGGAGAGATACTGTGTCAACTCATATAAAATGTTACTAATGACTGAGGAGAGATACTGTGTCAACTCATATAAAATGTTACTAATGACTGAGGTCAGGAGAGATACTGTGTCAACTCATATAAAATGTTACTAATGACTGAGGAGAGATACTGTGTCAACTCATATAAAATGTTACTAATGACTGAGGTCAGGAGAGATACTGTGTCAACTCATATAAAATGTTACTAATGACTGAGGTCAGGAGAGATACTGTCAACTCATATAAAATGTTACTAATGACTGAGGAGAGATACTGTGTCAACTCATATAAAATGTTACTAATGACTGAGGAGAGATACTGTCAACTCATATAAAATGTTACTAATGACTGAGGAGAGATACTGTGTCAGCTCATATAAAATGTTACTAATGACTGAGGAGAGATACTGTGTCAACTCATATAAAATGTTACTAATGACTGAGGAGAGATACTGTCAACTCATATAAAATGTTACTAATGACTGAGGAGAGATACTGTGTCAACTCATATAAAATGTTACTAATGACTGAGGAGAGATACTGTGTCAACTCATATAAAATGTTACTAATGACTGAGGTCAGTAGAGATACTGTGTCAACTCATATAAAATGTTACTAATGACTGAGGTCAGGAGAGATACTGTGTCAACTCATATAAAATGTTACTAATGACTGAGGAGAGATACTGTGTCAACTCATATAAAATGTTACTAATGTCTGAGGTCAGGAGAGATACTGTGTCAACTCATATAAAATGTTACTAATGACTGAGGTCAGGAGAGATACTGTGTCAACTCATATAAAATGTTACTAATGACTGAGGAGAGATACTGTGTCAACTCATATAAAATGTTACTAATGTCTGAGGTCAGGAGAGATACTGTGTCAACTCATATAAAATGTTACTAATGACTGAGGAGAGATACTGTGTCAACTCATATAAAATGTTACTAATGACTGAGGTCAGGAGAGATACTGTGTCAGCTCATATAAAATGTTACTAATGACTGAGGAGAGATACTGTGTCAACTCATATAAAATGTTACTAATGACTGAGGAGAGATACTGTGTCAACTCATATAAAATGTTACTAATGACTGAGGAGAGATACTGTCAACTCATATAAAATGTTACTAATGACTGAGGAGAGATACTGTGTCAACTCATATAAAATGTTACTAATGACTGAGGAGAGATACTGTGTCAACTCATATAAAATGTTACTAATGACTGAGGTCAGTAGAGATACTGTGTCAACTCATATAAAATGTTACTAATGACTGAGGTCAGGAGAGATACTGTGTCAACTCATATAAAATGTTACTAATGACTGAGGAGAGATACTGTGTCAACTCATATAAAATGTTACTAATGTCTGAGGTCAGGAGAGATACTGTGTCAACTCATATAAAATGTTACTAATGACTGAGGTCAGGAGAGATACTGTGTCAACTCATATAAAATGTTACTAATGACTGAGGAGAGATACTGTGTCAACTCATATAAAATGTTACTAATGTCTGAGGTCAGGAGAGATACTGTGTCAACTCATATAAAATGTTACTAATGACTGAGGAGAGATACTGTGTCAACTCATATAAAATGTTACTAATGACTGAGGTCAGGAGAGATACTGTGTCAGCTCATATAAAATGTTACTAATGACTGAGGAGAGATACTGTCAACTCATATAAAATGTTACTAATGACTGAGGAGAGATACTGTCAACTCATATAAAATGTTACTAATGACTGAGGAGAGATACTGTCAACTCATATAAAATGTTACTAATGACTGAGGAGAGATACTGTGTCAACTCATATAAAATGTTACTAATGACTGAGGAGAGATACTGTCAACTCATATAAAATGTTACTAATGACTGAGGTCAGGAGAGATACTGTGTCAACTCATATAAAATGTTACCAATGACTGAGGTCAGGAGAGATACTGTGTCAACTCATATAAAATGTTACTAATGACTGAGGTCAGGAGAGATACTGTGTCAACTCATATAAAATGTTACTAATGACTGAGGTCAGGAGAGATACTGTGTCAACTCATATAAAATGTTACTAATGACTGAGGAGAGATACTGTGTCAACTCATATAAAATGTTACTAATGACTGAGGTCAGGAGAGATACTGTGTCAACTCATATAAAATGTTACTAATGACTGAGGTCAGGAGAGATACTGTGTCAACTCATATAAAATGTTACTAATGACTGAGGAGAGATACTGTGTCAACTCATATAAAATGTTACTAATGACTGAGGAGAGATACTGTGTCAACTCATATAAAATGTTACTAATGACTGAGGTCAGGAGAGATACTGTGTCAACTCATATAAAATGTTACTAATGACTGAGGAGAGATACTGTGTCAACTCATATAAAATGTTACTAATGACTGAGGTCAGGAGAGATACTGTGTCAACTCATATAAAATGTTACTAATGACTGAGGTCAGGAGAGATACTGTCAACTCATATAAAATGTTACTAATGACTGAGGAGAGATACTGTCAACTCATATAAAATGTTACTAATGACTGAGGTCAGGAGAGATACTGTCAACTCATATAAAATGTTACTAATGACTGAGGAGAGATACTGTCAACTCATATAAAATGTTACTAATGACTGAGGTCAGGAGAGATACTGTCAACTCATATAAAATGTTACTAATGACTGAGGTCAGGAGAGATACTGTGTCAACTCATATAAAATGTTACTAATGACTGAGGTCAGGAGAGATACTGTGTCAACTCATATAAAATGTTACTAATGACTGAGGAGAGATACTGTGTCAACTCATATAAAATGTTACTAATGACTGAGGAGAGATACTGTGTCAACTCATATAAAATGTTACTAATGACTGAGGTCAGGAGAGATACTGTCAGCTCATATAAAATGTTACTAATGACTGAGGAGAGATACTGTCAACTCATATAAAATGTTACTAATGACTGAGGAGAGATACTGTCAACTCATATAAAATGTTACTAATGACTGAGGTCAGGAGAGATACTGTGTCAACTCATATAAAATGTTACTAATGACTGAGGAGAGATACTGTGTCAACTCATATAAAATGTTACTAATGACTGAGGTCAGGAGAGATACTGTCAACTCATATAAAATGTTACTAATGACTGAGGTCAGGAGAGATACTGTCAACTCATATAAAATGTTACTAATGACTGAGGAGAGATACTGTGTCAACTCATATAAAATGTTACTAATGACTGAGGTCTGGAGAGATACTGTGTCAACTCATATAAAATGTTACTAATGACTGAGGTCTGGAGAGATACTGTCAACTCATATAAAATGTTACTAATGACTGAGGTCAGGAGAGATACTGTGTCAGCTCATATAAAATGTTACTAATGACTGAGGAGAGATACTGTGTCAACTCATATAAAATGTTACTAATGACTGAGGAGAGATACTGTGTCAACTCATATAAAATGTTACTAATGACTGAGGTCAGGAGAGATACTGTCAACTCATATAAAATGTTACTAATGACTGAGGTCAGGAGAGATACTGTGTCAACTCATATAAAATGTTACTAATGACTGAGGAGAGATACTGTCAGCTCATATAAAATGTTACTAATGACTGAGGTCAGGAGAGATACTGTGTCAACTCATATAAAATGTTACTAATGACTGAGGTCAGGAGAGATACTGTGTCAACTCATATAAAATGTTACTAATGACTGAGGTCAGGAGAGATACTGTGTCAACTCATATAAAATGTTACTAATGACTGAGGTCAGGAGAGATACTGTGTCAACTCATATAAAATGTTACTAATGACTGAGGTCAGGAGAGATACTGTGTCAACTCATATAAAATGTTACTAATGACTGAGGTCAGTAGAGATACTGTGTCAACTCATATAAAATGTTACTAATGACTGAGGTCAGGAGAGATACTGTGTCAACTCATATAAAATGTTACTAATGACTGAGGAGAGATACTGTCAACTCATATAAAATGTTACTAATGACTGAGGAGAGATACTGTCAACTCATATAAAATGTTACTAATGACTGAGGAGAGATACTGTGTCAACTCATATAAAATGTTACTAATGACTGAGGAGAGATACTGTCAGCTCATATAAAATGTTACTAATGACTGAGGAGAGATACTGTCAACTCATATAAAATGTTACTAATGACTGAGGTCAGGAGAGATACTGTGTCAACTCATATAAAATGTTACTAATGACTGAGGTCAGGAGAGATACTGTGTCAACTCATATAAAATGTTACTAATGACTGAGGTCAGGAGAGATACTGTCAACTCATATAAAATGTTACTAATGACTGAGGTCAGGAGAGATACTGTGTCAACTCATATAAAATGTTACTAATGACTGAGGTCAGGAGAGATACTGTGTCAACTCATATAAAATGTTACTAATGACTGAGGAGAGATACTGTCAACTCATATAAAATGTTACTAATGACTGAGGTCAGGAGAGATACTGTCAACTCATATAAAATGTTACTAATGACTGAGGTCAGGAGAGATACTGTCAACTCATATAAAATGTTACTAATGACTGAGGTCAGGAGAGATACTGTGTCAACTCATATAAAATGTTACTAATGACTGAGGAGAGATACTGTGTCAACTCATATAAAATGTTACTAATGACTGAGGTCAGGAGAGATACTGTGTCAACTCATATAAAATGTTACTAATGACTGAGGTCTGGAGAGATACTGTCAACTCATATAAAATGTTACTAATGACTGAGGTCAGGAGAGATACTGTGTCAACTCATATAAAATGTTACTAATGACTGAGGTCTGGAGAGATACTGTCAACTCATATAAAATGTTACTAATGACTGAGGTCAGTAGAGATACTGTGTCAGCTCATATAAAATGTTACTAATGACTGAGGAGAGATACTGTGTCAACTCATATAAAATGTTACTAATGACTGAGGAGAGATACTGTGTCAACTCATATAAAATGTTACTAATGACTGAGGTCAGGAGAGATACTGTCAACTCATATAAAATGTTACTAATGACTGAGGTCAGGAGAGATACTGTGTCAACTCATATAAAATGTTACTAATGACTGAGGAGAGATACTGTGTCAACTCATATAAAATGTTACTAATGACTGAGGTCAGGAGAGATACTGTGTCAACTCATATAAAATGTTACTAATGACTGAGGTCAGGAGAGATACTGTGTCAACTCATATAAAATGTTACTAATGACTGAGGTCAGGAGAGATACTGTGTCAACTCATATAAAATGTTACTAATGACTGAGGTCAGGAGAGATACTGTGTCAACTCATATAAAATGTTACTAATGACTGAGGAGAGATACTGTGTCAGCTCATATAAAATGTTACTAATGACTGAGGAGAGATACTGTCAACTCATATAAAATGTTACTAATGACTGAGGAGAGATACTGTCAACTCATATAAAATGTTACTAATGACTGAGGAGAGATACTGTGTCAACTCATATAAAATGTTACTAATGACTGAGGAGAGATACTGTCAGCTCATATAAAATGTTACTAATGACTGAGGAGAGATACTGTGTCAACTCATATAAAATGTTACTAATGACTGAGGTCAGGAGAGATACTGTGTCAACTCATATAAAATGTTACTAATGACTGAGGTCAGGAGAGATACTGTGTCAACTCATATAAAATGTTACTAATGACTGAGGTCAGGAGAGATACTGTCAACTCATATAAAATGTTACTAATGACTGAGGTCAGGAGAGATACTGTGTCAACTCATATAAAATGTTACTAATGACTGAGGTCAGGAGAGATACTGTGTCAACTCATATAAAATGTTACTAATGACTGAGGAGAGATACTGTGTCAACTCATATAAAATGTTACTAATGACTGAGGTCAGGAGAGATACTGTCAACTCATATAAAATGTTACTAATGACTGAGGTCAGGAGAGATACTGTCAACTCATATAAAATGTTACTAATGACTGAGGTCAGGAGAGATACTGTGTCAACTCATATAAAATGTTACTAATGACTGAGGAGAGATACTGTGTCAACTCATATAAAATGTTACTAATGACTGAGGTCAGGAGAGATACTGTGTCAACTCATATAAAATGTTACTAATGACTGAGGTCTGGAGAGATACTGTCAACTCATATAAAATGTTACTAATGACTGAGGTCAGGAGAGATACTGTGTCAACTCATATAAAATGTTACTAATGACTGAGGTCAGGAGAGATACTGTGTCAACTCATATAAAATGTTACTAATGACTGAGGAGAGATACTGTGTCAACTCATATAAAATGTTACTAATGACTGAGGTCAGGAGAGATACTGTGTCAACTCATATAAAATGTTACTAATGACTGAGGTCAGGAGAGATACTGTCAGCTCATATAAAATGTTACTAATGACTGAGGTCAGGAGAGATACTGTCAACTCATATAAAATGTTACTAATGACTGAGGTCAGTAGAGATACTGTGTCAACTCATATAAAATGTTACTAATGACTGAGGTCAGGAGAGATACTGTCAACTCATATAAAATGTTACTAATGACTGAGGTCTGGAGAGATACTGTGTCAACTCATATAAAATGTTACTAATGACTGAGGTCAGTAGAGATACTGTGTCAACTCATATAAAATGTTACTAATGACTGAGGTAAGGAGAGATACTGTGTCAACTCATATAAAATGTTACTAATGACTGAGGTCAGGAGAGATACTGTCAACTCATATAAAATGTTACTAATGACTGAGGTCAGTAGAGATACTGTGTCAACTCATATAAAATGTTACTAATGACTGAGGTCAGGAGAGATACTGTGTCAACTCATATAAAATGTTACTAATGACTGAGGTCAGGAGAGATACTGTCAACTCATATAAAATGTTACTAATGACTGAGGAGAGATACTGTGTCAACTCATATAAAATGTTACTAATGACTGAGGAGAGATACTGTGTCAACTCATATAAAATGTTACTAATGACTGAGGTCAGGAGAGATACTGTGTCAACTCATATAAAATGTTACTAATGACTGAGGTCAGGAGAGATACTGTGTCAACTCATATAAAATGTTACTAATGACTGAGGAGAGATACTGTGTCAACTCATATAAAATGTTACTAATGACTGAGGAGAGATACTGTGTCAACTCATATAAAATGTTACTAATGACTGAGGTCAGGAGAGATACTGTGTCAACTCATATAAAATGTTACTAATGACTGAGGAGAGATACTGTGTCAACTCATATAAAATGTTACTAATGACTGAGGTCAGGAGAGATACTGTGTCAACTCATATAAAATGTTACTAATGACTGAGGAGAGATACTGTGTCAACTCATATAAAATGTTACTAATGACTGAGGTCAGGAGAGATACTGTGTCAACTCATATAAAATGTTACTAATGACTGAGGAGAGATACTGTCAACTCATATAAAATGTTACTAATGACTGAGGTCAGGAGAGATACTGTGTCAACTCATATAAAATGTTACTAATGACTGAGGAGAGATACTGTGTCAACTCATATAAAATGTTACTAATGACTGAGGAGAGATACTGTGTCAACTCATATAAAATGTTACTAATGACTGAGGAGAGATACTGTCAACTCATATAAAATGTTACTAATGACTGAGGTCATGAGAGATACTGTGTCAACTCATATAAAATGTTACTAATGACTGAGGTCAGGAGAGATACTGTGTCAACTCATATAAAATGTTACTAATGACTGAGGTCAGGAGAGATACTGTCAACTCATATAAAATGTTACTAATGACTGAGGTCAGGAGAGATACTGTGTCAACTCATATAAAATGTTACTAATGACTGAGGTCAGGAGAGATACTGTGTCAACTCATATAAAATGTTACTAATGACTGAGGAGAGATACTGTGTCAACTCATATAAAATGTTACTAATGACTGAGGTCAGGAGAGATACTGTGTCAACTCATATAAAATGTTACTAATGACTGAGTTCAGGAGAGATACTGTCAACTCATATAAAATGTTACTAATGACTGAGGTCAGGAGAGATACTGTGTCAACTCATATAAAATGTTACTAATGACTGAGGTCAGGAGAGATACTGTGTCAACTCATATAAAATGTTACTAATGACTGAGGTCAGGAGAGATACTGTCAACTCATATAAAATGTTACTAATGACTGAGGTCAGGAGAGATACTGTCAACTCATATAAAATGTTACTAATGACTGAGGTCAGGAGAGATACTGTGTCAACTCATATAAAATGTTACTAATGACTGAGGTCAGGAGAGATACTGTGTCAACTCATATAAAATGTTACTAATGACTGAGGTCAGGAGAGATACTGTGTCAACTCATATAAAATGTTACTAATGACTGAGGAGAGATACTGTGTCAACTCATATAAAATGTTACTAATGACTGAGGAGAGATACTGTGTCAACTCATATAAAATGTTACTAATGACTGAGGAGAGATACTGTGTCAACTCATATAAAATGTTACTAATGACTGAGGTCAGGAGAGATACTGTGTCAACTCATATAAAATGTTACTAATGACTGAGGTCAGGAGAGATACTGTGTCAACTCATATAAAATGTTACTAATGACTGAGGTCAGGAGAGATACTGTGTCAACTCATATAAAATGTTACTAATGACTGAGGTCAGTAGAGATACTGTGTCAGCTCATATAAAATGTTACTAATGACTGAGGTCAGGAGAGATACTGTGTCAGCTCATATAAAATGTTACTAATGACTGAGGAGAGATACTGTGTCAACTCATATAAAATGTTACTAATGACTGAGGTCAGGAGAGATACTGTGTCAACTCATATAAAATGTTACTAATGACTGAGGAGAGATACTGTGTCAACTCATATAAAATGTTACTAATGACTGAGGTCAGGAGAGATACTGTGTCAACTCATATAAAATGTTACTAATGACTGAGGAGAGATACTGTGTCAACTCATATAAAATGTTACTAATGACTGAGGTCAGGAGAGATACTGTGTCAACTCATATAAAATGTTACTAATGACTGAGGTCAGGAGAGATACTGTCAACTCATATAAAATGTTACTAATGACTGAGGAGAGATACTGTCAACTCATATAAAATGTTACTAATGACTGAGGTCAGGAGAGATACTGTCAACTCATATAAAATGTTACTAATGACTGAGGAGAGATACTGTGTCAACTCATATAAAATGTTACTAATGACTGAGGAGAGATACTGTGTCAACTCATATAAAATGTTACTAATGACTGAGGTCAGGAGAGATACTGTGTCAACTCATATAAAATGTTACTAATGACTGAGGTCAGTAGAGATACTGTGTCAACTCATATAAAATGTTACTAATGACCGAGGTCAGGAGAGATACTGTGTCAACTCATATAAAATGTTACTAATGACTGAGGTCAGGAGAGATACTGTGTCAACTCATATAAAATGATACTAATGACTGAGGTCAGGAGAGATACTGTGTCAACTCATATAAAATGTTACTAATGACTGAGGAGAGATACTGTGTCAACTCATATAAAATGTTACTAATGACTGAGGTCAGGAGAGATACTGTGTCAACTCATATAAAATGTTACTAATGACTGAGGTCAGGAGAGATACTGTGTCAACTCATATAAAATGTTACTAATGACTGAGGAGAGATACTGTGTCAACTCATATAAAATGTTACTAATGACTGAGGTCAGGAGAGATACTGTCAGCTCATATAAAATGTTACTAATGACTGAGGAGAGATACTGTCAACTCATATAAAATGTTACTAATGACTGAGGAGAGATACTGTGTCAACTCATATAAAATGTTACTAATGACTGAGGTCAGGAGAGATACTGTCAACTCATATAAAATGTTACTAATGACTGAGGTCAGGAGAGATACTGTCAACTCATATAAAATGTTACTAATGACTGAGGAGAGATACTGTGTCAACTCATATAAAATGTTACTAATGACTGAGGTCAGGAGAGATACTGTGTCAACTCATATAAAATGTTACTAATGACTGAGGAGAGATACTGTCAACTCATATAAAATGTTACTAATGACTGAGGTCAGGAGAGATACTGTCAACTCATATAAAATGTTACTAATGACTGAGGTCAGGAGAGATACTGTCAACTCATATAAAATGTTACTAATGACTGAGGTCAGGAGAGATACTGTGTCAACTCATATAAAATGTTACTAATGACTGAGGAGAGATACTGTCAACTCATATAAAATGTTACTAATGACTGAGGAGAGATACTGTCAACTCATATAAAATGTTACTAATGACTGAGGTCAGGAGAGATACTGTGTCAACTCATATAAAATGTTACTAATGACTGAGGTCAGGAGAGATACTGTGTCAACTCATATAAAATGTTACTAATGACTGAGGTCAGTAGAGATACTGTGTCAACTCATATAAAATGTTACTAATGACTGAGGTCTGGAGAGATACTGTGTCAACTCATATAAAATGTTACTAATGACTGAGGTCAGGAGAGATACTGTGTCAGCTCATATAAAATGTTACTAATGTCTGAGGTCAGGAGAGATACTGTCAGCTCATATAAAATGTTACTAATGACTGAGGAGAGATACTGTCAACTCATATAAAATGTTACTAATGACTGAGGTCAGGAGAGATACTGTGTCAACTCATATAAAATGTTACTAATGACTGAGGTCTGGAGAGATACTGTGTCAACTCATATAAAATGTTACTAATGACTGAGGTCAGTAGAGATACTGTGTCAGCTCATATAAAATGTTACTAATGACTGAGGTCAGGAGAGATACTGTCAACTCATATAAAATGTTACTAATGACTGAGGTCAGGAGAGATACTGTGTCAGCTCATATAAAATGTTACTAATGACTGAGGTCAGGAGAGATACTGTCAACTCATATAAAATGTTACTAATGACTGAGGTCATGAGAGATACTGTGTCAACTCATATAAAATGTTACTAATGACTGAGGAGAGATACTGTCAACTCATATAAAATGTTACTAATGACTGAGGTCAGGAGAGATACTGTCAACTCATATAAAATGTTACTAATGACTGAGGTCAGGAGAGATACTGTGTCAACTCATATAAAATGTTACTAATGACTGAGGTCAGGAGAGATACTGTGTCAACTCATATAAAATGTTACTAATGACTGAGGAGAGATACTGTCAACTCATATAAAATGTTACTAATGACTGAGGTCAGGAGAGATACTGTGTCAACTCATATAAAATGTTACTAATGACTGAGGTCAGGAGAGATACTGTGTCAACTCATATAAAATGTTACTAATGACTGAGGTCAGGAGAGATACTGTCAGCTCATATAAAATGTTACTAATCACTGAGGTCAGGAGAGATACTGTCAACTCATATAAAATGTTACTAATGACTGAGGTCAGGAGAGATACTGTGTCAACTCATATAAAATGTTACTAATGACTGAGGTCAGGAGAGATACTGTGTCAACTCATATAAAATGTTACTAATGACTGAGGTCAGGAGAGATACTGTCAACTCATATAAAATGTTACTAATGACTGAGGAGAGATACTGTGTCAACTCATATAAAATGTTACTAATGACTGAGGTCAGGAGAGATACTGTGTCAACTCATATAAAATGTTACTAATGACTGAGGTCAGGAGATACTGTCAACTCATATAAAATGTTACTAATGACTGAGGTCAGGAGAGATACTGTCAACTCATATAAAATGTTACTAATGACTGAGGTCAGGAGAGATACTGTGTCAACTCATATAAAATGTTACTAATGACTGAGGTCTGGAGAGATACTGTGTCAACTCATATAAAATGTTACTAATGACTGAGGTCAGGAGAGATACTGTGTCAACTCATATAAAATGTTACTAATGACTGAGGTCAGGAGAGATACTGTCAACTCATATAAAATGTTACTAATGACTGAGGTCAGGAGAGATACTGTGTCAACTCATATAAAATGTTACTAATGACTGAGGTAAGGAGAGATACTGTGTCAACTCATATAAAATGTTACTAATGACTGAGGTCAGGAGAGATACTGTGTCAACTCATATAAAATGTTACTAATGACTGAGGTCAGGAGAGATACTGTGTCAACTCATATAAAATGTTACTAATGACTGAGGTCAGGAGAGATACTGTGTCAACTCATATAAAATGTTACTAATGACTGAGGTCAGGAGAGATACTGTCAACTCATATAAAATGTTACTAATGACTGAGGTCAGGAGAGATACTGTGTCAACTCATATAAAATGTTACTAATGACTGAGGAGAGATACTGTGTCAGCTCATATAAAATGTTACTAATGACTGAGGTCAGTAGAGATACTGTGTGGATCTGCTCTCCCATCTGTCTGTAGTTGAGATTACGGGTCAGAAGACAGGTTCTGTTCTGATCCAACAGTATCGAGTCAGTGGATGGTGATACCTGAATATGTTTTACCACCTAGCAGTGATGTCACTGGATTAAGCACAAGTACATGATGTGGTGTTTCCTCCCCTAGACATCTCCTCCCCTAGACATCTCCTCCCCTAGACATCTCCTCTCCTAGACATCTCCTCTCCCTGCACTAACAGATCTGGTACCAGGCTATTCAACACCTACTGTCTTAGTACCACCCTGTCAGACAGCACTAACAGATCTGGTACCAGGCTATTCAACACCTACTGTCTTAGTACCACCCTGTCAGACAGCACAAACAGATCTGGTACCAGGCTATTCAACACCTACTGTCTTAGTACCACCCTGTCAGACAGCACTAACAGATCTGGTACCAGGCTATTCAACACCTACTGTCTTAGTACCACCCTGTCAGACAGCACTAACAGATCTGGTACCAGGCTATTCAACACCTACTGTCTTAGTACCACCCTGTCAGACAGCACTAACAGATCTGGTACCAGGCTATTCAACACCTACTGTCTTAGTAGCACCCTGTCAGACAGCACAAACAGATCTGGTACCAGGCTATTCAACACCTACTGTCTTAGTACCACCCTGTCAGACAGCACAAACAGATCTGGTACCAGGCTATTCAACACCTACTGTCTTAGTACTACCCCATCAGACAGCACTAACAGATCTGGTACCAGGCTATTCAACACCTACTGTCTTATTACTACCCTGTCAGACAGCACTAGCAGATCTGGTACCAGGCTATTCAACACCTACTGTCTTAGTACCACCCTGTCAGACAGCACTAACAGATCTGGTACCAGGCTATTCAACACCTACTGTCTTAGTACCACCCTGTCAGACAGCACAAACAGATCTGGTACCAGGCTATTCAACACCTACTGTCTTAGTACCACCCTGTCAGACAGCACTAACAGATCTGGTACCAGGCTATTCAACGCCTCCTGTCTTAGTACCACCCTGTCAGACAGCACTAACAGATCTGGTACCAGGCTATTCAACACCTCCTGTCTTAGTACCACCCTGTCAGACAGCACTAACAGATCTGGTACCAGGCTATTCAACACCTCCTGTCTTAGTACCACCCTGTCAGACAGCACTAACAGATCTGGTACCAGGCTATTCAACACCTACTGTCTTAGTACCACCCTGTCAGACAGCACTAACAGATCTGGTACCAGGCTATTCAACACCTACTGTCTTAGTACCACCCTGTCAGACAGCACAAACAGATCTGGTACCAGGCTATTCAACACCTACTGTCTTAGTACCACCCTGTCAGACAGCACAAACAGATCTGGTACCAGGCTATTCAACACCTCCTGTCTTAGTACCACCCTGTCAGACAGCACTAACAGATCTGGTACCAGGCTATTCAACACCTACTGTCTTAGTACCACCCTGTCAGACAGCACTAACAGATCTCGTTCCAGGCTATTCAACACCTACTGTCTTAGTACCACCCTGTCAGACAGCACTAACAGATCTGGTACCAGGCTATTCAACACCTACTGTCTTAGCACCACCCTGTCAGACAGCACTAACAGATCTGGTACCAGGCTATTCAACACCTACTGTCTTAGTACCACCCTGTCAGACAGCACTAACAGATCTGGTACCAGGCTATTCAACACCTACTGTCTTAGTACCACCCTGTCAGACAGCACTAACAGATCTGGTACCAGGCTATTCAACACCTACTGTCTTAGTACCACCCTGTCAGACAGCACAAACAGATCTGGTACCAGGCTATTCAACACCTACTGTCTTAGCACCACCCTGTCAGACAGCACTAACAGATCTGGTACCAGGCTATTCAACACCTACTGTCTTAGTACCACCCTGTCAGACAGCACTAACAGATCTCGTTCCAGGCTATTCAACACCTACTGTCTTAGTACCACCCTGTCAGACAGCACTAACAGATCTCGTTCCAGGCTATTCAACACCTCCTGTCTTAGCACCACCCTGTCAGACAGCACTAACAGATCTGGTACCAGGCTATTCAACACCTACTGTCTTAGTACCACCCTGTCAGACAGCACTAACAGATCTGGTACCAGGCTATTCAACACCTACTGTCTTAGTACCACCCTGTCAGACAGCACTAACAGATCTGGTACCAGGCTATTCAACACCTACTGTCTTAGTACCATGTCAGACAGCACTAACAGATCTGGTACCAGGCTATTCAACACCTACTGTCTTAGTACCACCCTGTCAGACAGCACTAACAGATCTGGTACCAGGCTATTCAACACCTACTGTCTTAGTACCACCCTGTCAGACAGCACTAACAGATCTGGTACCAGGCTATTCAACACCTACTGTCTTAGTACTACCCTGTCAGACAGCACAAACAGATCTGGTACCAGGCTATTCAACACCTACTGTCTTAGTACTACCCCATCAGACAGCACTAACAGATCTGGTACCAGGCTATTCAACACCTACTGTCTTAGCACCACCCTGTCAGACAGCACAAACAGATCTGGTACCAGGCTATTCAACACCTACTGTCTTAGTACCACCCTGTCAGACAGCACTAACAGATCTGGTACCAGGCTATTCAACACCTACTGTCTTAGTACCACCCTGTCAGACAGCACTAACAGATCTGGTACCAGGCTATTCAACACCTACTGTCTTAGTACCACCCTGTCAGACAGCACTAACAGATCTGGTACCAGGCTATTCAACACCTACTGTCTTAGTACCACCCTGTCAGACAGCACTAACAGATCTGGTACCAGTGCTATTCAACACCTACTGTCTTAGTACCACCCTGTCAGACAGCACTAACAGATCTGGTACCAGGCTATTCAACACCTACTGTCTTAGTACCACCCTGTCAGACAGCACTAACAGATCTGGTACCAGGCTATTCAACACCTACTGTCTTAGTACCACCCTGTCAGACAGCACTAACAGATCTGGTACCAGGCTATTCAACACCTACTGTCTTAGTACCACCCTGTCAGACAGCACTAACAGATCTGGTACCAGGCTATTCAACACCTACTGTCTTAGTACCACCCTGTCAGACAGCACTAACAGATCTGGTACCAGGCTATTCAACACCTACTGTCTTAGTACCACCCTGTCAGACAGCACTAACAGATCTGGTACCAGGCTATTCAACACCTACTGTCTTAGTACCACCCCCCCTGTCCCCCACCCCCCTGTGTTTCCCTCTAGCCTGTAATAGCAGTGTGTTATCTGATTACAGCTTTGCATGTACGTACTGATCTGGTAGAGATGTTGAACTGATTTCTGTTCCAACCCATCTCTTCTCAAAACTTCCTCTTCCATCAAAACAGATCACTTTTCCTATTGAGAGTTGAGTAACATTTTGATCTATATCTCTGTCAATTGAAAATATTTAATGCTAAATCATCAAGTGACCTTAAACTCGAGCTCAAATCTAATTGTGTTGGTCACATGTAGTTTAGTGTTTAGAGAGTTGGACTTGTAACCGAAAGGTTGCTGGTTTGAATCCCCGAGCTGACAAGGTAAAAATCTGTCGTTCTGCCGCTGAACAAGGCAGTTAACCCACTGTTCCTAGGCCGTCATTCTGCCCCTGAACAAGGCAGTTAACCCACTGTTCCTAGGCCGTCATTCTGCCCCTGAACAAGGCAGTTAACCCTCTGTTCCCAGGCCGTCATTCTGCCCCTGAACAAGGCAGTTAACCCACTGTTCCTAGGCCGTCATTCTGCCCCTGAACAAGGCAGTTAACCCACTGTTCCTAGGCCGTCGTTCTGCCCCTGAACAAGGCAGTTAACCCACTGTTCCTAGGCCGTCATTCTGCCCCTGAACAAGGCAGTTAACCCACTGTTCCTAGGCCGTCGTTCTGCCCCTGAACAAGGCAGTTAACCCACTGTTCCTAGGCCGTCATTCTGCCCCTGAACAAGGCAGTTAACCCACTGTTCCTAGGCCGACATTCTGCCCCTGAACAAGGCAGTTAACCCACTGTTCCCAGGCCGTCATTCTGCCCCTGAACAAGGCAGTTAACCCACTGTTCCCAGGCCGTCATTCTGCCCCTGAACAAGGCAGTTAACCCACTGTTCCCAGGCCGTCATTCTGCCCCTGAACAAGGCAGTTAACCCACTGTTCCTAGGCCGTCATTCTGCCCCTGAACAAGGCAGTTAACCCACTGTTCCTAGGCCGTCATTCTGCCCCTGAACAAGGCAGTTAACCCACTGTTCCTAGGCCGTCATTCTGCCCCTGAACAGGCAGTTAACCCACTGTTCCCAGGCCGTCATTCTGCCCCTGAACAAGGCAGTTAACCCACTGTTCCCAGGCCGTCATTCTGCCCCTGAACAAGGCAGTTAACCCACTGTTCCCAGGCCGTCATTCTGCCCCTGAACAAGGCAGTTAACCCACTGTTCCTAGGCCGTCATTCTGCCCCTGAACAAGGCAGTTAACCCACTGTTCCTAGGCCGTCATTCTGCCCCTGAACAAGGCAGTTAACCCACTGTTCCAGGCCGTCATTAACCCTGAACAGGCAGTTAACCCACTGTTCCAGGCCGTCATTCTGCCCCTGAACAGGCAGTTAACCCACTGTTCCTAGGCCGTCATTCTCCCTGAACAGGCAGTTAACCCACTGTTCCTAGGCCGTCATTCTGCCCCTGAACAGGCAGTTAACCCACTGTTCCCAGGCCGTCATTCTGCCCCTGAACAGGCAGTTAACCTACTGTTCCCAGGCCGTCATTTGCCCCTGAACAGGCAGTTAACCCATCTGTTCCCAGGCCGTCATTCTGCCCCTGAACAGGCAGTTAACCCACTGTTCCCAGGCCGTCATTTGCCCCTGAACAGGCAGTTAACCCACTGTTCCTAATTCTGCCCCTGAACAGGCAGTTAACCCACTGTTCCCAGGCCGTCATTCTGCCCCTGAACAGGCAGTTAACCCACTGTTGTCATTTGCCCCTGAACAGGCAGTTAACCCACTGTTCCCAGGCCGTCATCTGCCCCTGAACAGGCAGTTAACCCACTGAATTCTGCCCCTGAACAGGCAGTTAACCCACTGTTCCCAGGCCGTCATTCTGCCCCTGAACAGGCAGTTAAACTGTTCCTAGGCCGTGTTCTCTGAACAAGGCAGTTAACCCACTGTTCCCAGGCCGTCATTCTGCCCCTGAACAAGGCAGTTAACCCACTGTTCCTAGGCCGTCATTCTGCCCCTGAACAAGGCAGTTAACCCACTGTTCCTAGGCCGTCGTTCTGCCCCTGAACAAGGCAGTTAACCCACTGTTTAGGCCGTCATTCTGCCCCTGAACAAGGCAGTTAACCCACTGTTCCTAGGCCGACATTCTGCCCCTGAACAAGGCAGTTAACCCACTGTTCCCAGGCCGTCATTCTGCCCCTGAACAAGGCAGTTAACCCACTGTTCTAGGCCGTCATTCTGCCCCTGAACAAGGCAGTTAACCCAACCCATTCTGCCCCTGAACAAGGCAGTTAACCCACTGTTCCCAGGCCGTCATTCTGCCCCTGAACAAGGCAGTTAACCCACTGTTCCCAGGCCGTCATTCTGCCCCTGAACAAGGCAGTTAACCCACTGTTGTCATTCTGCCCCTGAACAAGGCAGTTAACCCACTGTTCCTAGGCCGTCATTCTGCCCCTGAACAAGGCAGTTAACCCACTGTTCCTAGGCCGTCATTCTGCCCCTGAACAAGGCAGTTAACCCACTGTTCCTAGGCCGTCATTCTGCCCCTGAACAGGCAGTTAACCCACTGTTCCCAGGCCGTCATTCTGCCCCTGAACAAGGCAGTTAACCCACTGTTCCCAGGCCGTCATTCTGCCCCTGAACCAGTTAACCCACTGTTCCCAGGCCGTCATTCTGCCCCTGAACAAGGCAGTTAACCCACTGTTCCTAGGCCGTCATTCTGCCCCTGAACAAGGCAGTTAACCCACTGTTCCTAGGCCGTCATTCTGCCCCTGAACAAGGCAGTTAACCCAACCCATTCTGCCCCTGAACAGGCAGTTAACCCACTGTTCCTAGGCCGTCATTCTGCCCCTGAACAGGCAGTTAACCCACTGAATTCTGCCCCTGAACAGGCAGTTAACCCACTGTTCCCAGGCCGTCATTCTGCCCCTGAACAGGCAGTTAACCCACTGTTCCCAGGCCGTCATTCTGCCCCTGAACAGGCAGTTAACCCACTGTTCCCAGGCCGTCATTCTGCCCCTGAACAAGGCAGTTAACCCACTGTTCCTAGGCCGTCATTCTGCCCCTGAACAAGGCAGTTAACCCACTGTTCCTAGGCCGTCGTTCTGCCCCTGAACAAGGCAGTTAACCCACTGTCATTCTGCCCCTGAACAAGGCAGTTAACCCACTGTTCCTCATTCTGCCCCTGAACAAGGCAGTTAACCCACTGTTCCCAGGCCGTCATTCTGCCCCTGAACAAGGCAGTTAACCCACTGTTCCCAGGCCGTCATTCTGCCCCTGAACAGGCAGTTAACCCACTGTTCCCAGGCCGTCATTCTGCCCCTGAACAAGGCAGTTAACCCACTGTTCCTAGGCCGTCATTCTGCCCCTGAACAGGCAGTTAACCCACTGTTCCTAGGCCGTCATTCTGCCCCTGAACAGGCAGTTAACCCACTGTTCCTAGGCCGTCATTCTGCCCCTGAACAGGCAGTTAACCCACTGTTCCTAGGCCGTCATTCTGCCCCTGAACAGGCAGTTAACCCACTGTTCCTAGGCCGTCATTCTGCCCCTGAACAGGCAGTTAACCCACTGTTCCTAGGCCGTCATTCTGCCCCTGAACAGGCAGTTAACCCACTGTTCCCAGGCCGTCATTCTGCCCCTGAACAGGCAGTTAACCCACTGTTCCCAGGCCGTCATTCTGCCCCTGAACAGGCAGTTAACCCACTGTTCCCAGGCCGTCATTCTGCCCCTGAACAGGCAGTTAACCCACTGAATTCTGCCCCTGAACAGGCAGTTAACCCACTGTTCCCAGGCCGTCATTCTGCCCCTGAACAGGCAGTTAACCCACTGTTCCCAGGCCGTCATTCTGCCCCTGAACAGGCAGTTAACCCACTGTTCCTAGGCCGTCATTCTGCCCCTGAACAGGCAGTTAACCCACTGTTCCTAGGCCGTCATTCTGCCCCTGAACAGGCAGTTAACCCACTGTTCCTAGACTGTCATTGACAGTAAGAATTTGTTCTTAACTGACTTGCCTAGTTAAACTTATGGATGACTACTCATCTCACATGTGTATACTGTATCTTGATGGAAATATATAAACATTATTAAAGTGGCATTAATAAATGGAACACTATCCACTTTAATAAAGTGGCCAATGATCTCAAGTCTATAAACAGTCATTGCCTAAAATATTGGCACACTTTTTTTCAAATAATGCAACATTTCTCCTGGAATTTTTTTGAAATTAAAACATTTTCTGGTATCCAGATATGTATGTCTTCGGTGTGCAGTTGAACCCCCCCAAAAAAACAGAATAATTTACTAAATCTTAGCTAATTCCACAAAGAAATCTTTAAAGTGCCCGGACAATATTATTGGCACCTAGAAATCATTTGATTTCAAGCAGGTGATTTCTCATTTATTCTCTCAGTATATGTTTCCGTGAGAAACAGAGTATGTTACAATCCCTGATGTCTCTCTGGAAAGAAACCCTTTACTTTATTATCCGGCTACTAAACATTAGCGAGTACTGAGTGGTGGGTGGTGTGCGCGCCTCCTAAGTCGGACTACAAGATCACTCCGAGCTCCACCAGTGTTGTTTTGGGTCGGAATTAATTCAATTGCCCTTGCAAATTTGCAAACAAAGGATCTGCTTCGGGAAAGTCGTGTTCCTGGTCGTAGTGGTTCTAGTGCTGATGAGTTACCGCCGCTCTGATATCCAATAGTTCTTCCCGGTTGTATGTAAAAACACAAAACATTTTCTGAGCTAACAATGTAAGAAATAATAAATTTAAAAAAATATATAAAGTTTCCTAAGAGCTAGAAGCAAGGCAGCCCTCCGTCGGCTCCATTTTTAATCAAACTGATGAGAAATCTGCGTCCCAAATTGCACCATATTCCTTATATAGCGCAGTACGTTTGAACGGGGCCCATAGGGGTGCGATTAATCTAAACTCAAAACAGTGAATGTAAACTCAGCAAAAAAAGAAACGTCCTCTCACTGTCAACTGTGTTTATTTTCAGCAAACTTAACATGTGTAAATATTTGTATGAACATAACAAGATTCAACAACTGAGTCATAAACTGAACAAATTTCACAGGTGACTAACAGAGATGGAATAACATGGACATCACCAGATTTGCGAGTTCTTGCTGTGAGATGTTACCCCACTCTTCCACCAAGGCACCTGCAAGTTCCCAGACATTTCTGGGTGGACCATGACAGAACATTGACATTCCTGTCTTGCAGGAAATCACTCACAGAACAAGCAGTATGGCTGGTGGCATTGTCATGCTGGAGGGTCATGTCAGGATGACATGAGGGAGGAGGATGAGGGAGGAGGATGTCTTCCCTGTAACGCACAGTGTTGAGATTGCCTCCAATGACAACAAGCTCAGTCCGATGACTCTGTGACATACTGCTCCAGACCATGACGGACCCTTCACCTCCAAATCGATCCCGCTCCAGAGTACAGGCCTTGGTGTAACGCTCATTCCTTCGACGATAAACGCGAATCCGACCATCACCCCCGGTGAGACAAAACCGCGACTCGTCAGTGATGAGCACTTTGTGCCAGTCCTGTCTGGTCCAGCGATGGTGGATTTGTGCCCACATGCAACGTTGTTGCCGGTGATGTCTGGTGAGGACCTGCCTTACAACAGGCCTACAAGCCCTCAGTCCAGCCTCTCTCAGCCTATTGCGGACAGTCTGAGCACTGATGAAGGGATCGTGCGTTCCTGGTGTAACTTGTTGTTGCCATCCTGTACCTGTCCCGCAGATGTGATGTTTTGATGTACCAATCCTGTGCAGGTGTTATTACATGTGGTCTGCCACTGCGGGGACGATCTATTGCCCTGGCCACATCTGCTGTCCTCATGCCTCCTTGCAGCATGCCTAAGACACGTTCATGCAGATGAGCAGGGACCCTGGGCATCTTTCTTTTGGTGTTTTTCAGAGTCAGTAGAAAGGCCTCTTTCGTGTCCTAAATTTTCATAACTGTGACCTTAATTGCCTACCGTCTGTCAGCTGTTAGTGTCTTAACGACGGTTCCACAGGTGCATGTTTATTAATTGTTTTTGGTTCATTGAACAAGCATGGTAAAACAATTATGTTTAACTCTGTACAATGAAGATCTGTGAAGTTATTTGGATTTTTATGAATTATCTTCGAAAGACAGTCCTGATAAAGGGCCGTTACTTTTTGCTATGGTGCACAGCTAGGGACAAACTTCTAGACCTGTGTTGAACAGCTTGGCAGTGCTAGAACATGTCATTCAATTTTACTAGAATATAAACTGCTAAACTGATCCCAGATCAGCACTGCCACCTTGAGACGCTTTGTAGAATCAGTTTAGTTACGACATGATTCCGTGGGTTATTTCATAGTTTTGATGTCTTCACTATTATTCTGTAATGTAGAAAATAGTATAAAGAAAGAAAAACCCTTGAATGAGTAGGTTTTCAAAAAATTTGATCGGTAGTGTATATTTTTGACTATTTTTACTTTTACTTCACTACATTCCTAAAGAAAATAATGTCCTTTTTACTCTGTTACATTTTGAATGCTTAGCAGGACAGCAAATTGGTCCAATTCACACACTTATCCCTTGTCATCCTGACTGCCTCTGATCTGGCAGACTCACGAAACACACGTTTCATGTTTAAATTATGTCTGAGTGTGCCCCTGGCTATCTTTAATAAAAAATGGTGCCGTCTTTACACATAATTTAATCATTTCGTCCAAACTTCTGGTTCCATTTTAGACAGTTGACGCGCTACAAGTTCCGCCTCTCCCGTCTCTTCATTGGTTTTTAGGAGCATATACCCACGTGCAGTCTCCTCTCCATGTGGGTGATTGAAAGATTTGAAAGATGAATGAGGTCCACACTCCAGTCCAGTTGGTGGTGGTAATGCACCTTAAAGCTGGTTGCCAACCACCAAATAAAGTCCAAAGAAGATGAATGATGAGATATTAATTATAAACGCAACATGTAGTGTTGGTCCCATGTTTCATGAAATAAAAGATTCCAGAAATGTTCCATGTGCAAAAAAGCTTTATTTCTCTAATGTTGTGCACATCCTGTTAGTGAGCATTTCTCCTTTGTCAAGATACCTGACAGGTGTAGCATATCAAGAAGCTGATTAAATGGCATGATCATTACACAGGTGCACCTTGTGCTGGGGACAATAAAAAGCCACTCTAAAATGTGCAGCTTTGTCACAACACAATGCCACAGATGTGTTGAGGGAGTGTGCAATAGGCATGCTGACTGCAGGAATGCCCACCAAAGCTGTTGCAAGATAATGTAATGTTATTTTCTCTACCATAAGCCACCTCCAACGTTGTTTTGTACGTCCAACCAAAGAATTTCTGCACAAACTGTCAGAAACCGTTTCAGGGAAGCTCACCTGCTCGTCGTCCTCACCATTGTGACCATAGTTACTGCTGTATTTAGGGTTGGTTGTCATGTTACTGCTGTATTTAGGGCTGTTCGTCATGTTACTGCTGTATTTAGGGCTGGTCGTCATGTTACTGCTGTATTTAGGGTTGGTCGTCATGTTACTGCTGTATTTAGGGTTGGTCGTCATGTTACTGCTGTATTTAGGGCTGGTCGTCATGTTACTGCTGTATTTAGGGTTGGTCGTCATGTTACTGCTGTATTCAGGGCTGGTCGTCATGTTACTGCTGTATTTAGGGCTGGTCATGATATTACTGCTGTATTTAGGGCTGGTCGTCATGTTACTGCTGTATTTAGGGCTGGCCGTCTTGTTACTGCTGTATTTAGGGTTGGTCGTCATGTCACTGCTGGTTGTCATGTTACTGCTGTATTTAGGGCTGGTCGTCATGTTACTGCTGTATTTAGGGCTGGTAGTCATGTTACTGCTGTATTTAGGGTTGGTCGTCATGTTACTGCTGTATTTAGGGTTTGTCATCATGTTACTGCTGTATTTAGGGCTGGTCATGTTACTCTTGTTACTGCTGTATTTAGGGTTGGTCGTCATGTCATGTCACTGCTGGTTGTCATGTTACTGCTGTATTTAGGGCTGGTATTTCGTCATGTTACTGCTGTATTTAGGGCTGGTAGTCATGTTACTGCTGTATTTAGGGTTGGTCGTCATGTTACTGCTGTATTTAGGGCTGGTCGTCATGTTACTGCTGTATTTAGGGCTGGCCGTCTTGTTACTGCTGTATTTAGGGTTGGTCGTCATGTCACTGCTGGTTGTCATGTTACTGCTGTATTTAGGGCTGGTCGTCATGTTACTGCTGTATTTAGGGCTGGTAGTCATGTTACTGCTGTATTTAGGGTTGGTCGTCATGTTACTGCTGTATTTAGGGTTTGTCGTCATGTTACTGTTGGTCATAATGTTACTGCTGTATTTAGGGTTGGTCGTCATCTTACTGCTGGCCGTCATGTTACTGCTGTATATAGGGCTGGTCATCATGTTACTGCTGTATTTAGGGCTGGTCGTCATGTTACTGCTGTATTTAGGGTTGGTCGTCATGTTACTGCTGTATTTAGGGCTGGTCGTCTTGTTACTGCTGTATTTAGGGTTGGTCGTCATGTTACTGCTGTATTTAGGGTTGGTCGTCATGTTACTGCTGTATTTAGGGTTTGTCGTAATGTTACTGCTGTATTTAGGGCTGGTCATCATGTTACTGCTGTATTTAGGGCTGGTAGTCATGTTACCGCTGTATTTAGGGTTGGTCGTCATGTTACTGCTGTATTTAGGGTTTGTCGTCATGTTACTGCTGTATTTAGGGCTGGTCATCATGTTACTGCTGTATTTAGGGCTGGTAGTCATGTTACTGCTGTATTTAGGGCTGGTCGTCATGTTACTGCTGGTCGTCATGTTACTGATGTATTTAGGGCTGGTCGTCATGTTACTGCTGTATTTAGGGCTGGTTGTCATGTTACTGCTGTATTTAGGGTTGGTCGTCATGTTACTGCTGTATTTAGGGCTGGTCGTCATGTTACTGCTGTATTTAGGGCTGGTCGTCATGTTACTGCTGTATTTAGGGTTGGTCGTCATGTCACTGCTGTATTTAGGGCTGGTCGTCATGTTACTGCTGTATTTAGGGCTGGTCGTCATGTAGCTGTGTTTAGGGCTGGTCATTGTGTTACTTCTGGTCGTCATGTTACTGCTGTATTCAGGGTTGGTTGTCATGTTCCTGCTGTATTTAGGGCTGGTCATCATGTTACTGCTGTATTTAGGGCTGGTCGTCATGTTACTGCTGTATTTAGGGTTGGTCGTCATGTTACTGCTGTATTTAGGGCTGGTCGTCTTGTTTCTGCTGTATTTAGGGTTGGTCATCATGTAACTGCTATATTTAGGGCTGGTAGTCATGTTACTGCTGTATTTAGGGTTGGTCGTCATGTTACTGCTGTATTTAGGGTTTGTCATCATGTTACTGCTGGTAGTCATGTTACTGCTGTATTTAGGGTTGGTCGTCATGTTACTGCTGTATTTAGGGTTTGTCGTCATGTTACTGCTGGTCATCATGTTACTGCTGTATTTAGGGTTGGTCGTCATGTCACTGCTGGTCGTCATGTTACTGCTGTATTTAGGGTTGGTCGTCATGTTACTGCTGTATTTAGGGCTGGTCGTCATGTTACTGCTTTATTTAGGGCTGGTCATCATGTTACTGCTGTATTTAAGGCTGGTAGTCATGTTACTGCTGTATTTAGGGTTGGTCGTCATGTTACTGCTGTATTTAGGGCTGGTCATCATGTTACTGCTGGTCGTTATGTTACTGCTGTATTTAGGGCTGGTCGTCATGTTACTGCTGTATTTAGGGCTGGTCATCATGTTACTGCTGTGTTTAAGGCTGGTAGTCATGTTACTGCTGTATTTAGGGTTGGTCGTCATGTTACTGCTGTATTTAGGGCTGGTCATCATGTTACTGCTGGTCGTTATGTTACTGCTGTATTTAGGGCTGGTCGTCATGTTACTGCTGTATTTAGGGCTGGTAGTCATGTTACTGCTGTATTTAGGGTTGGTCGTCATGTTACTGCTGTATTTAGGGTTTGTCGTCATGTTACTGCTGGTCATCATGTTACTGCTGTATTTAGGGTTGGTCGTCATGTCACTGCTGGTCGTCATGTTACTGCTGTATTTAGGGCTGGTCATCATGTTACTGCTGTATTTAAGGCTGGTAGTCATGTTACTGCTGTATTTAGGGTTGGTCGTCATGTTACTGCTGTATTTAGGGCTGGTCATCATGTTACTGCTGGTCGTTATGTTACTGCTGTATTTAGGGCTGGTCGTCATGTTACTGCTGTATTTAGGGCTGGTCATCATGTTACTGCTGTATTTAGGGTTGGTCGTCATGTTACTGCTGTATTTAGGGCTGGTCGTCATGTTACTGCTGTATTTAGGGCTGGTCGTCATGTTACTGCTGTATTTAGGGCTGGTCGTCATGTTACTGCTGTTTTTTGGGCTGGTCGTCATGTTACTGCTGTATTTAGGGTTGGTCGTCATGTCACTGCTGTATTTAGGGCTGGTCGTCATGTTACTGCTGTATTTAGGGCTGGTCGTCATGTTACTGCTGTATTTAGGGCTGGTCGTCATGTTACTGCTGTATTTAGGGCTGGTCATCATGTTACTGCTGTATTTAGGGCTGGTCATCATGTTACTCCTGGTCGTCATGTAACTGCTGTATTTAGGGCTGGTAGTCATGTTACTGCTGTATTTAGGGTTGGTCGTCATGTTACTGCTGTATTTAGGGCTGGTCGTCATGTTACTGCTGTATTTAGCGCTGGTCATCATGTTACTGCTGTATTTAGGGCTGGTAGTCATGTTACTGCTGTATAACTGACCTGCTGATACAGAACATCATGATAACTGACCTGTTGATACAGAACATCATGATAACTGACCTGTTGATACAGAACATCATGATAACTAACCTGTTGATACAGGACATCATGATAACTGACCTGCTGATACAGAACATCATGATAACTGACCTGCTGATACAGAACATCATGATAACTAACCTGTTGATACAGAACATCATGATAACTGACCTGTTGATACAGAACATCATGATAACTAACCTGTTGATACAGAACATCATGATAACTGACCTGTTGATACAGAACATCATGATAACTGACCTGCTGATACAGAACATCATGATAACTGACCTGCTGATACAGAACATCATGATAACTGACCTGCTGATACAGAACATAGAACATCATGATAACTGACCTGCTGATACAGAACATCATGATAACTGACCTGTTTATACAGAACATCATGACAACTGACCTGCTGATACAGAACATCATGATAACTGACCTGTTGATACAGAACATCATGATAACTGACCTGCTGATACAGAACATCATGATAACTGACCTGTTGATACAGAACATCATGACAACTGACCTGTTGATACAGAACATCATGATAACTGACCTGTTGATACAGAACATCATGATAACTGACCTGTTGATACAGAACATCATGATAACTGACCTGTTTATACAGAACATCATGATAACTGACCTGTTGATACAGAACATCATGATAACTGACCTGTTGATACAGAACATCATGATAACTGACCTGTTGATACAGAACATCATGATAACTGACCTGTTGATACAGAACATCATGATAACTGACCTGCTGATACAGAACATCATGATAACTGACCTGCTGATACAGAACATCATGATAACTGACCTGTTGATACA
Source organism: Oncorhynchus masou masou (assembly GCF_036934945.1). Taxonomy (NCBI): domain Eukaryota; kingdom Metazoa; phylum Chordata; class Actinopteri; order Salmoniformes; family Salmonidae; genus Oncorhynchus; species Oncorhynchus masou. The sequence goes on from NW_027000976.1 coordinate 191,388, forward strand.
GAACATCATGATAACTGACCTGTTGATACAGAACATCATGATAACTGACCTGTTGATACAGAACATCATGATAACTGACCTGCTGATACAGAACATCATGATAACTGACCTGTTGATACAGAACATAGAACATCATGATAACTGACCTGCTGATACAGAACATCATGATAACTGACCTGTTGATACAGAACATCATGATAACTGACCTGCTGATACATCACATCACCATTTGTCTGTCTTAACATGTTGTGCTGTGCAATTGCATCATCTGGTGGTCAGCTATAATAGTGCATCTTTCCTCTGGTGGTTTGGCTTCAAGTCAAGGAGATGAACCCCCACCAAATGGGAATGAAGGAAGGAAATTGTTATCATTTAGTTGTTTATTCCAGGTCATCTATGAAAGGAAATCTGATTGCAACATTATTTTATTGTTATCTTTAAATCCACAAATATTCCAATCCACAGATTCCGAACAGTTCCGAACTGTTTAAATACAAAATGCTTGTTTACATATGTTTGCAAGGCCAAAGTCCTCCGATTTATTAAAACCAACCGTGCGGATGATTATAACCTCAGAGAGGAGCCAGCAACACAAAGCCAGTCTGTTGTCATAGCCTGGAATGAGTCTAGCCAAGTCCCCCAGGGCTGGTACAGTAAGGCAGACTGGCCTGTTCCGGACTGGGCAACAATAGCAGGAACCCTATAGGTCTTCATCTCTTGCTCTCTGTCCAGAAAGCATCTCAGAGTAGGAGAGCTGCTCTAGGATCAGTTTAGCCTTTTAGCCTTCATCTCTTTGCTCTCTGTCCAGAAAGCATCTCAGAGTAGGAGAGCTGCTCTAGGATCAGTTTAGCCTTTTAGCCTTCATCTCTTGCTCTCTGTCCAGAAAGCATCTCAGAGTAGGAGAGCTGCTCTAGGATCAGTTTAGCCTTTTAGATTATAATAAATACGATTGTCATCTCTTGCTCTCTGTCCGGACAGATCCTAGACCAGTACTTCTACTCTAAGACGGTTTGTGGATACGGGCCCTGGTCCCTAAGCCAAGCTGACAGCCCAGAAGGGGTCCTGGCCAATCAGAACAAAGGGCCTCCCTCTGCTGGGACAACAGTTAAAACTGAAAGTCTCTTTTTCTGGTTAAATTAATGGATGTGATGGATGTGATGGATATGATGGATGTGATGGATGTGATGGATGTGATGGATATGATGGATGTGATGGATGTGATGGATGTGATGGATATGATGGATGTGATGGATGTGATGGATATGATGGATGGATGTGATGGATGTGATGGATGTGATGGATATGATGGATGGATGTGATGGATGTGATGGATGTGATGGATATGATGGATGTGATGGATGTGATGGATATGATGGATGTGATGGATGTGATGGATGTGATGGATATGATGGATGTGATGGATGGATGTGATGGATATGATGGATACGATGGATGTGATGGATGTGATGGATATGATGGATGTGATGGATATGATGGATGTGATGGATGGATGTGATGGATATGATGGATACGATGGATGTGATGGATGTGATGGATGTGATGGATGTGATGGATATGATGGATGTGATGGATGTGATGGATATGATGGATGGATGTGATGGATATGATGGATGTGATGGATGTGATGGATGTGATGGATATGATGGATGTGATGGATATGATGGATATGATGGATGTGATGGATATGATGGATGTGATGGATGTGATGGATGTGATGGATATGATGGATATGAATGTCAAAGGGACTGCAGTGCATCAGTTATAACCCATAAGACAGTAACAATACACCCAGCAGGTCATTAAGACAATAACAATACACCCAGCAGGTCATTAAGACAATAACAATACACCCAGCAGGTCATTAAGACAGTAACAATACACCCAGCAGGTCATTAAGACAATAACAATACACCCAGCAGGTCATTAAGACAGTAACAATACACACAGCAGGTCATTAAGACAGTAACAATACACCCAGCAGGTCATTAAGACAGTAACAATACACCCAGCAGGTCATTAAGACAGTAACAATACACCCAGCAGATCATTAAGACAGTAACAATACACCCAGCAGGTCATTAAGACAGTAACAATACACCCAGCAGGTCATTAAGACAGTAACAACACCCAGCAGGTCATTAAGACAATAACAATACACCCAGCAGGTCATTAAGACAGTAACAATACACCCAGCAGGTCATTAAGACAATAACAATATTAAGACAGTAACAATACACCCAGCAGGTCATTAAGACAGTAACAATACACCCAGCAGGTCATTAAGACAGTAACAATACACCCAGCAGGTCATTAAGACAGTAACAACACACCCAGCAGGTCATTAAGACAGTAACAATACACCTAGCAGGTCATTAAGACAGTAACAATACACCTAGCAGGTCATTAAGACAGTAACAATACACCTAGCAGGTGATACTCTGCCCTACACTATACTACATAACTGATACTCTGCCCTACACTATATAACTGATACTCTGCCCTACACTATACTACATAACTTATACTCTGCCCTACACTATATAACTGATACTCTGCCCTACACAATACTTCATAACTATGATACTCTGCCCTACACAATACTATATAACTATGATACTCTGCCCTACACTATACTACACAACTTATACTCTGCCCTACACTATACTACATAACTATGATACTCTGCCCTACACTATACTACATAACTATGATACTCTGCCCTACACAATAATATATAACTACGATACTCTGCCCTACACTATACTACATAGCCATGATACTCTGCCCTACACTATACTACATAACTATGATACTCTGCCCGACACAATACTACATAACTATGATACTCTGCCCTACACTATACTATATATCTATGATACTCTGCCCGACACAATACTACATAACTATGATACTCTGCCCTACACTATACTATATAACTATGATACTCTGCCCTACACTATACAACTATGATACTCTGCCCTACACTATACAACTATGATACTCTGCCCTACACTATACTACACAACTTATACTCTGCCCTACACTATACTACATAACTACGATACTCTACAATATAACTAATGCCCTACACAATAATATATAACTACGATACTCTGCCCTACACTATACTACATAACTATGATACTCTGCCCTACACTATACTACATAACTATGATACTCTGCCCTACACTATACTACATAATTATGATACTCTGCCCTACACAATAATATATAACTACGATACTCTGCCCTACACTATACTACATAACTATGATACTCTGCCCTACACTATACTACATAACCATGATACTCTGCCCTACACTATACTACATAACTATGATACTCTGCCCGACACAATACTACATAACTATGATACTCTGCCCTACACTATACTACACAACTATGATACTCTGCCCTACACAATACTACATAACTATGATACTCTGCCCTACACTATACTACATAACTATGATACTCTGCCCGACACAATACTACATAACTATGATACTCTGCCCTACACTATACTACATAACTATGATACTCTGCCCTACACTATACTACATAACTATGATACTCTGCCCTACACTATACTACATAACTATGATACTCTGCCCTACACTATACTATATAACTATGATACTCTGCCCGACACAATACAACTATGATACTCTGCCCTACACTATACAACTATGATACTCTGCCCTACACTATACAACTATGATACTCTGCCCTACACTATACTACATAACTATGATACTCTGCCCTACACTATACAACTATGATACTCTGCCCTACACTATACTACATAACTACGATACTCTGCCCTACACTATACTACATAACTATGATACTCTGCCCTACACTATACTACATAATTATGATACTCTGCCCTACACAATAATATATAACTACGATACTCTGCCCTACACTATACTACATAACTATGATACTCTGCCCTACACTATACTACATAACCATGATACTCTGCCCTACACTATACTACATAATTATGATACTCTGCCCTACACAATAATATATAACTACGATACTCTGCCCTACACAATAATATATAACTACGATACTCATAACTGCCCTACACTATACTACATAGCCATGATACTCTGCCCTACACTATACTACATAACTATGATACTCTGCCCGACACAATACTACATAACTATGATACTCTGCCCTACACTATACTACACAACTATGATACTCTGCCCTACACAATACTACATAACTATGATACTCTGCCCTACACTATACTACATAACTATGATACTCTGCCCGACACAATACTACATAACTATGATACTCTGCCCTACACTATACTACATAACTATGATACTCTGCCCTACACTATACTACATAACTATGATACTCTGCCCTACACTATACTACATAACTATGATACTCTGCCCTACACTATACTATATAACTATGATACTCTGCCCGACACAATACAACTATGATACTCTGCCCTACACTATACAACTATGATACTCTGCCCTACACTATACAACTATGATACTCTGCCCTACACTATACTACATAACTATGATACTCTGCCCTACACTATACAACTATGATACTCTGCCCTACACTATACTACATAACTACGATACTCTGCCCTACACTATACTACATAACTATGATACTCTGCCCTACACTATACTACATAATTATGATACTCTGCCCTACACAATAATATATAACTACGATACTCTGCCCTACACTATACTACATAACTATGATACTCTGCCCTACACTATACTACATAACCATGATACTCTGCCCTACACTATACTACATAACTATGATACTCTGCCCGACACAATACTACATAACTATGATACTCTGCCCTACACTATACAGTATAACTGATACTCTGCCCTACACAATACTATATAACTATGATACTCTGCCCTACACTATACTACACAACTTATACTCTGCCCTACACTATACTACATAACTATGATACTCTGCCCTACACAATACTATAGAACTATGATACTCTGCCCTACACTATACTACACAACTTATACTCTGCCCTACACTATACAGTATAACTGATACTCTGCCCTACACAATACTATATAACTATGATACTCTGCCCTACACAATACTATAGAACTATGATACTCTGGCCTACACAATACTACACAACTGATATTCTGGCCTACACAATACTACACAACTGATACTCTGCACTACACTATACTATATAACTATGATACTCTGCCCTACACTATACTATAGAACTATGATACTCTGCCCTACACTATACAACTGATACTCTGCCCTACACAATACTACACAAGTATGTGCTCACCTTATTTCCTTTGAACCCAATCCAACCCTCAAGATAATATACAGTGGGAAAGAACAAATACATCAGGATACGAGTACATAACAGATCAGAGATATGGGGTGTAATGACATATAGTAATGTAATGTATTTTTCGTCTTGTACCATTGAACCTTCCTGAATGAACCCTGTCTGTCTGTTTTATGGTTAGATGTGCCAAATAAAGACCCAGCACAACTCACTATTTATTCTACAAGTACTTTATTTAGCATGTGACAGCGTCTGTGGTACAGGCACCATTTGGGTGGTAAAAGAGCAGTAGGCTAAAAGCTAAGAGGTTCAACACGTACCGGCATTGGAGCCAGTACCTAGACAAGAGTACAGATGATCAAACACTAGCAGGTGGTGTGAGGGTAACAGGTACTCAAAAGGTCCAACTGTGAGGGTTAAGGCCAACTGGAAACGTACCCTGGGTTAAGGCTAACTAAAAAACCTACCCTAGGTTAAGGCCAACTGGAAACCTACCCTGGGTTAAGGCCACACAAAAAAACCTACCCTAGGTTAAGGCCAACTGGAAACCTACCCTGGGTTAAGGCCACACAAAAAAACCTACCCTAGGTTAAGGCCAACTGGAAACCTACCCTGGGTTAAGGCCACACAAAAAAACCTACCCTAGGTTAAGGCCAACTGGAAACCTACCCTGGGTTAAGGCCACACAAAAAAACCTACCCTAGGTTAAGGCCAACTGGAAACCTACCCTGGGTTAAGGCCAACTGGAAACCTACCCTGGGTTAAGGCCACACAAAAAAACCTACCCTAGGTTAAGGCCAACTGGAAACCTACCCTGGGTTAAGGCCAACTGGAAACCTACCCTGGGTTAAGGCCAACTGGAAACCTACCCTGGGTAAAACAAACCGGAGAGATCATCCCTCACAGCAGCTGAAGTGAAGATGGTATGAAAACAGTATCTTTCCACAAGAACATGAGCAGTACAGTCCTTTCAGAAAGGGGTCACGACTTACTCCACATGAAAAAGTAAACAAATATACAGTATCTTGATTAGGTAAGTATTTAACCCCGAGTCAATACACATTAGAATCACCTTTGGCAGTGATTACATCTGTCTTTCTGGGGAAAGTCTCTAAAAGATTTGCACACCTGGATTGTACAATATTTGCCCATTATTCTGTAAAAAAAAAAAAAAAAAAGCTTCAAGCTCTCAAGTTGGTTGCTGATCATTGCTAAACTTTTTCAAGCTGCATTAAGTCAAACTAGGCCCCTCAGGAACATTCATCATCTTGGTAAGCAACTCGTGTATAGTTGGCCATGTTTTAGGTTATTGTCCTGCTGAAAGGTGAAATTGTCTCCCAGTGTTTGTTGGAAAGCAGACAACCAGGGATTCCTCTAGGATTTTGCCTGTGCTTATAGCTCTGTTTCCTAAAAAAAAAAAAAAAACTTGTCCTTGCCAATGACAAGCATACCCAGAACCTGAAGCCACCAACCATGCTTGAAAATATGGCGAGTGGTACTCCGTAATGGGTTGGATTTGTCCCAAACATAACTCTTCATTCAGGACAAAGTACAGCTCTTTACATTATTTTGTAGTTTTACTTTAGTGCCTTATTGCAAAGAGGATGCTTATTCTGTACAGGGTTCATTCTTTTCACTGTCATTTAGGTTCGTATTGTGGAGTAACGGCTGGCCCCACAACGTTGTATTATCCAATCACAGCCACTAAACCCTGTTTTAAAGTCACCATTGGCCGTATGGATGTGGTTTCCTTTTTTTTCTCCGGCAACTGAGTTAGAAAGGACGTCTGTTTCTTTGTAGTCTGGATAGTCTGGATGTATTGATACACCGTCCCAAGTTTAGTAACTTCACCATGCTCAAATGGATATTCAATGTCTGCTTTTTCTAAAATGTTTAGCCCTCTACCAATAGGTGCCCTTCTTTGCGAGGCATTAGAAAACCTCCGATCTTTGTGGTTGAATCTGTTACATTCACATTTGAATGTATGGGGAGGTACAGCGATGACTCATTCAAAAATCATGTTCAACATTATTCAGGCAACTTAAGCACGTATTTAAGCCATAAGGGGTTGAATACTTGACGAGACATTTCAGTTAATTTAAATGTGTCTAAAATAAATAAAAATACATACGCCGCTGACAAAATGGGATATTGTGTGACAAAATCTGTTAAAAATCAAGCTGTAACAAATAAATGTGGATCGAGTCAAGAGTTCTGAATGCTTTCTGAAGGCCCAGGTAGACTACAGACATGGCAGGACATCACATCAGCTCAGTTAAACAGTGTATAGCCGACATCTATGAAACTACAAGACGTACTGTATAGATCATCTTTGTCAAAGTGTCCACACGTGGAAAAAGGCTCATGTCCATATACCAAGGCCATATTTAATTATTATATTTTATTGCGGTTTTAATTCTCTAAACATTTTCAAATAGAAAAAAAAAGTAGATAGGACTTGTAAAAGCTTGTCAATAAATCGGTGCTTCAGTGTCGTGATCTTCACAGTACATATATAACAGGATAAACATACTATACAAGTGTTGCTCAGTTGGATGCCCTCTGCCAACAATGTCAGAATGTTTCCCATCGTAACAGAATTGTGTTGTAGTCTTCGGAGCTGGGGTGGGTAATGGCTCACTAATATGGAGAATCAACTATTGGTAAGATGGAGGGGGGGGGGGGGTGAAACTAACTAAACTGAATCAGTCAAACTCAGTTTCCCTTTATTTGAGAAAAGCGTCAAGCTTTTTCTGGATATTGTCAAACGAGTCCATTCCCATGTAGTCCGCCTGGCCCTGCTCCCATTTCTGCTTGCGTTCCTCGGATGTCTCTGGTGACATGTATGGCTCAGTGTGATGGGAGTCATGTGACGAGCTGTTTCCCTGGAGGAGGAGGGAGAACAAAAAGAATATTAGAAGGGAGCGATTTGATCAATTACGGAACAAGCCACAAGACTAAGAGCTCTGGAGAACCAGTGGTTCCTTTGCAGTCAGTGCAGCAACAGAACAGTAGCACACATCTAAAAACCTGGCATTTATAGCAAGACATTTCCACTACTGCAAACCACCCATTTACTCCATCATCAGAGAACACGCGGCTATGGTATTAGCAAAGCCAGGTTGTTGTACAAACAGATTGTCCACAAGCAGTGACAGTTAGTGACCAGGTGTTGGTGGTGATGCTGGGCTTAACATACAACTAGTCTTCATCATACCTTCCAGCCACCTTCCTTGTGACTATTGATCTGTGACCATGACCCAGGCCAGTGACCATGGTGGTCACAATTTTCTTTGACAGGGGACTGGAACTTTAGATGGACGAATGAGAGGGTTAAACATCAATAGCCTTCAAGGCTGAAGTATCACTACATTTTAGAAAGACGAATCATAATATATATCTCATATATATGTGATGACTTGGATGCTTATTGTTAGTAAAAAAGTAATGTTGGGCCCACCTCCTGAATTAATATAGATATATGTAAATATTCATTCAGGAGGGTCCAACATGACTTTTTACTAACAATAAGCATCCAAGTCATCACATAATTCAAACTGTTATAAACTGTTTTGCTAACAGTTTCTGTAGAGGAACGACAAGAGGTTAATACTTCTAGATGAACTTCCACACAGCCAGAGTGGAAAGGCTGGTCTCCGTATCCCTCCACCATCATGGGCACCACAGAGGAAGAGTAGAGGAACCACCAGTCCAGAAGGAAGCTGGTGTGTGTGGAGGTCTCCTGCATGTCCCCACTGACCCTCTTGGTCTTGGGGTCGTACGTGTAGCTCCACGGCTTGGTCTGACCCAGGAAGTGGACCACCTTGGCGTTGCCACCGTATCTGGAACAGAATACATGTTGATTTACTGAGCTCTTGTTGTGAATGTAACTCATATCTGGCAGTTAAAGACTGTTGTAAATGCTTTGGTTTGATAAGTTCGAACACGGGAGAGCCCGACGGGCGAAGGGAGCGAGAGCCCGACGGGCGAAGGGAGCGAGAGCCCGACGGGCGGGCGAAGGAGCGAGAGCCCGACGGGCGGGGGGAGCGAGAGCCCGACGGGCGGGCGACGGGCGAAGGGAGCGAGAGCCCGACGGGCGAAGGGAGAGAATAGCCATTGTGACAGAGGCATAAAAGTCTTTAAACAGAAGGCCTCTATTTCGTCCGATGTTCTCGGCTCTGTGGAACTCAGGCTGGTTATCGAACCCCACGAGGCCGCCCCCTAAATTGACTGGTGGCATGAGAACACTAATGACTATCGCCTCACGCCTACCCGTTCTCTCGCAGCCCAAGAAGACTCTCGCTGCCAGGGGTTCCACAGGTAGTCTACTATTGAGTCACTGCTGCTGGCTGATCTTCCACCCCCTTAAGGTCAATGTCCACACCCTGATGCAATCGAATTAGCATTATAAAATCCCATCTAAAATCTGTCAGTTTAAACTACAGATGTTGTTGCATTGGCTGCTTCTTACTCCACCTGTCACACCTGCAGTGAAAGAAATCAGAGAGGAGCTTAAAAAGTCCTTTGTAGCGTCCCAACGGTTTGGCCTAAAAAATTATTACCCCCTATGAAAAGAGGAGACTCAAGAACACGGTGGTGTTCTCCATTTTGCTCTACGCCCCCCAGGCTCTCAGGAACATGTCAGCTGTTTTCCTCTAGGATACCCCCACAGGCCTCATCTGAAGGTCCCTGGGTACCAGTTAAACTAATGAATGGAAGTACAGTATACACATCCCCCAGTTGGAAAGAAAAATAAATGCAGTATATGGAGATTTTTGGGAGTTTTGGCACTTAACTACGGGGTTAAATACAAGTAAAAAAATATATGGTGCCTCATCTTTCTTCTCTCAGATATAGGACAGACCTCAGAACAAACTTCCTTTACATTTTTTGTGGGTGGGCTTTTGTTCCATGTGTTTCTATTGGCAGTAAGGACTGTTATTCAATGTGTTTCTATTGGCAGTAAGGACTGTTATTCAATGTGTTTCTATTGGCAGTAAGGACTGTTATTCAATGTGTTTCTATTGGCAGTAAGGACTGTTATTCAATGTGTTTCTATTGGCAGTAAGGACTGTTATTCAATGTGTTTCTATTGGCAGTAAGGACTGTTATTCAATGTGTTTCTATTGGCAGTAAGGACTGTTATTCAATGTGTTTCTATTGGCAGTAAGGACTGTTATTCAATGTGTTTCTATTGGCTAATAGCAGTAAGGACTGTTATTCAATGTGTTTCTATTGGCTAACAGCAGTAAGGACTGTTATTCAATGTGTTTCTATTGGCTAATAACAGTAAGGCAAAATATTTTTTCATATTTTTCAATACATCAAGGGGTCTTGAAATTCAAAATCAAATAGCTAAAATGATCCTTGGTGTGACTTTAAAACAATTCCTTATAGTTTAGTGGACCCCGGCTTCGACAGGGCTTCGACTCTGACTGTTAATGCTTTGGCAGGGAATTATAGACACCTCAAATATTTAGTTTGAGATTTAGCAGAATCTTTCTCAATGTAAGAAATACAGATATCTAGATAATAGTTAGTGCCTAAACCAGCAAGTTGATCTCCACACAGTTCTCTATCACATGATTACATACTGTTTGAATGCTGGAAGGGAGGTGTAGACAGTACTTACTGTTTGAATGCTGGAAGGTAAGTGTAGATTGCTATGCTGCTGAGGTTGTAGATGAAGGGGAGGTGTTTCGATATATCTGCTGTTGCCCAGTTACTGAAGAAGCCATTCAAGACCCCCTGGTCTCCTCCTAGAGAAAAGAACAGCAGTTAGCAACAAGTGTAAATAGGGAGCGCAATATATTTAGCCCCAACCCATATCAATGCATAGCGGTGGTTCAGAACGCAAGGAAGCAGAGTCTAGATCAAGACTTAATCCATCTACCAGTAACGCATTGATCGGCAAAACATATATAATATGATCAGCTTGGTATGTTCAGTAATATGAATAGACCAGACAGCGAGGCAGACGCCAAGCCCACCAGTGAGACAAGGGTTACACAATAAGACCAAAGTTATTTTAAAACAGGCGTTGTGAAACAGAAATTAATCTTGATAATATTCTCTTCACTACGGTTGCAAAAAGGGATATATATATCTAGATATATATACATACACACACACATATAGCTCAGCAAAGAAAACGTCCTCTCACTGTCAACAGTGTTCATTTTCAGCAAACTTGTGTAATCATGTGTAAATATTTGTATGACCATAACAAGATTCAACAGCTGAGACAAACTGAACAAGTTCCACAGACATGTGACTAACAGAGATGGAATAATGTGTCCCAGAACAAAGCCAGAGTCAAAATCTAAAGTGGCCAGCAGCTGCATTGAGTACTGCAGTGCATCTCTTCCTCATGGACTGCACCAGATTTGCCAGTTCTTGCTGTGAGATGTTACCCCACTCTTCCACCAAGGCACCTGCAAGTTCCCAGACATTTCTGGGGGGGGGGGGGCTCACTCTCCCATCCAACACGTCCCAGACATGCTCCATGGGATTGAGAGCCAGGGTCTTCTCTGGCCATGGCAAAACACTGACATTCCTGTCTTGCAGGAAATCACTCACAGAACGAGCAGTATGGCTGGTGGCATTGTCATGCTGGAGGGTCATGTCAGGATGAGCCTGCAGGAAGGATACCACATGAGGGAGGAGGATGTCTTCCCTGTAACACACAGCATTGAGATTGCCTGCAATGACAACAAGTTCAGTCCGATGATGCTGTGACACATTGCGCCAGACCATTTATTTATTTATAATTTTACCTTTATTTAACCAGGCAAGTCAGTTAAGAACACATTCTTATTTTCAATGACGGCCTGGGAACAGTGGGTTAACTGCCTGTTCAGGGGCAGAACGACAGATTTGTACCTTGTCAGCTCGGGGGTTTGAACTCGCAACCTTCCGGTTACTAGTCCAACGCTCTAACCACTAGGCTACCCTGCCGCCTCCTCCATGATGGACCCTCCACCTACAAATCGATCCCGCTCCAGAGTACAGGCCTCGGTGTAACGCTCACTCCTCTGACGATCAACATAAATCCAATCATCATCATCATCATCCCCGGTAAGACAAAACCGCGACTCGTCAGTGAAGAGAACTTCGCCAGTCCTGTCTGGTCCAGCAACGGTGGGTTTGTGCCCATAGGCGACGTGGTTGCCGTGATGTCTGGTGAGGATCTGCCTTACAACAGGCCTACAAGCCCTCAGTCCAGCCTCTCAGCCTATTGCGGACAGTCTGAGCACTGATGGAGGGATTGTGCGTTCCTGGTGTAAACCCTTTCTAATGAAGCTCTGAAGTTACTTGAATTTTTACAAATGATCTTTGAAAAAGACCTGAAAAAAGGGACTTTTATTTTTTGCTGAGATTCATATATCAAAAACTTTTGTCTTTGACCAGTAAACTACCATAATCTTAAATTAAATAATGAATCTTTCAAGGACAATTCTCCTGGGCCATATGGTCTATCTACTACAAACTCAATGTGTCTCCTTAACACTATATATTCATTAATAATTATTTACCAAGTTATTCAAGTATATATTACAACATTAACAGAAAATGTATGGCAATTACAAATTTGCTGAAGATTCCAGTAACCGGTGTAAATTAGCACTTCACCCAAGCCCCAACTCCGAGACGAGCAATAGTACAACAGGTTGGCATACAGACCGACGAGCACAGCCACTGCAGTAGTCAGGAAAAACGTACTTCCTATGAACGACATGTGGTTGTCTCACCTAGCTACCTTAAAATGGATGCCGAGTCACTGAGGTGTCTGCTAAAATGAATAAAATGTAATCTAACTAGCGGAAAAATAAATGGTTTATGGTTGTCTGAATAGATCTACTTCAAAAAGGACAACGTCTAATTGCTGTAGATTGAACCGGTAACAGGTGCGTATGGTTCAGCTGGCTGTCAGTCTCATTCAGCCGTCTATCCAACTGATCATAAACCTGTAACTCCTAAAGCCATGAGGCTTTCTGCCAACACAACCTCTAAAACCTAGTTCACACTGCAGGCCTTGGACGCACAAATCAGTTTGTTTTTTTCAAAATCCGTTCGGGAATATCGACTGTCCAAACAGCAAGACAAAAAAAAGTGAGCAAATCGGATGCGTTGTCATAGTAGCCAGGTGCGTGCGCAGTGGTTTAGAGGCAGTTTGGAGCACGAGCGCCACCACCTGTCAACCAGAAAGTAGCTGAAAGTATGTAGCTGAAGGTGACAAAGTTCACCATGGACATTTCAAAGTCATAGTGGATGTAGCATGATCCGAAAGTCCTTTTTGGCGTCAGTTAAACTGGCTAGCTAGGCAGCGGTTTAGCACATGCAATAATTAGTAAACAATTAACAAGTCAATGAGCTCCCACACGTTCTTCTCAAACTGTCTGAGTAGCTAGCAAGCAGATATGGCAAATAAAGCCTAGAAACCACTGGAGGGAAAATACAATTAGATTTGACCGTTCAGACATATCACATGGCCAGGAATCACCGACGAGGGTAGTTTAAAGAGTGGCTTGAAATATCAGATTCCATGTGCTTTTTGGCTGTTCAGACTGTAGGGAAAAACAGATGAGAAGCAAAAAAGGGAAGGTTTGAAACTGCCTACGATGTGAACAAGGTCTTTAGTCAGCAGACTGCTCTGTACAGATAGGATGAACACAGGATGTTTACAATCACACAACGTCTACATAGAGTGGATTCGGAAAGTATTCAGACCCCTCAACTTTTTCCACTTTGTTACATTACAGCCTAATTCTAAAATTTATTAAATTGTATGCGTCTCAATCTAGACACAATACCCCATAATAATGACAAACCATAAACATGTTTAGAAATGTTTGCAAAAGTATAAATAAAAAACAGAAATGTCACAATTACATAAGTAGTCATACCCATTACTTTCTGTTGAAACACCTTTGGCAGCAATTACAGCCCCGAGTCTTCTTGGGTATGACGCTACAAGCTTGGCACACCTGTATTTGGGGAGTTTCTCCCATTATTCTTCTCGGCAGATACTCAAGCTCTGTCAGGTTGGATGGGGAGTGTCGCTGCACAGCTATTTTCAGGTCTCTCCAGAAGTGTTGGCTCAGGTTCAAGTCCGGGCTACTCAAGGACATTCAAAGACTTGTCCCGAAGCCACTCGTGCGTTGTCTTGGCTGTGTGCTTAGGGTTGTTGTCCTGTTGGAAGGTGAACCGGCGCCCCAGTCGGAGCTCCTGAGTGTTCTGGATCGCTGCACTTTGCTTAGTTCAAATTCCCCCTAATCCTGACTAGTCTCCCAGTCCCTGCCGCCTAAAAACATCCCCACAGCATGCTGCCAGCACCACCGCCATGCTTCACCGTAGGGATGATGCCAGGTTTCCTCCAGATGACACGCTTGGCATTCAGGCCAAGGTTTCATCAGACTAAAGAATCTTGTTTCTCATGGTCAGAATCCTTCTTGGCAAACTCCAATTGGGCTGTCATGTACCTTTTACTGAAGAATGACTTCCGTCTGGACACTACCATAAAGGCCTCATTTGTGGAGTGCTGCAGAGATGGTTGTCCTTCTGGGAGATTCTCCCATCTCCACAGAGGAACTATGGAGCTCTGCCAGAGTGACCATCGGGTTCTTGGTCACCTCCCTGACCAAGGCCCTTCTCACCCAGATTGCTAAGTTTGGCCGGGCGGCCAGCTCTAGGAAGAGTCTTGGTGGTTCCAAACGTCTTCCATTTAAGAATGATGGAGGCCACTGTTCTTGCAGACTTAATGCTGCAAAAGGTTTATAGTACCCTTCTCCAGATCTGTGCTTCGACACAATCCTGTCGTCTCGGAGCTCTACGGACAATTCCTTCGACCTCATAGCTTGGTTTTTGCTCTGACATGCACTGTCAACTGTGGGATCTTATATAGGCAATTGTGTGCCTTTCCAAATCATGTCCAATCAATTGAATTTACCACAGGTGGACTCCATCCAACAAGTTGTAGAAACATCTCAAGGATGATCAATGGAAACAGGATGCACCGGAGATCAAATTCAATTCTCATATCAAAGGGTCTAATAAATTGGCAAAAATGTCCAAACAGCTGTTGGCACTGTCATTACAGGATAATGTTGAGATTAAAAGTCAATTTGTATTTATTTAATACATTTTAGAATAAGGCTGTAACGTAACAAAATGTGGATAAAGTCCAGGGGTCTAAATACTTTCCGAATGCCCTGTACACTGAATAGACCGACTAAAAAGTGTGTACACCTACTGACTGCTGTCTGGATATTGATGGGGTCGTCCTTCAGTAAACACAGCACTCTGCACTCTCCAAACAGCACAGCCTTGCATTTGTTTACATCCCAAAACTGCACGTCGGCCATCAAAGTTGTTTTATTGGAGGTCTGTCCGTTTAAAAGACACCATCAGCTACTTTGTGAGACCTGGCCGGTGACCACTACACATTACTGGCATCGCGAGAGCTACGACTAGCCGTAAGCATCAGCCACATGGCTCTCATGTGAAAGACAAGGAGGAAAGATCTATAGTCCGCTGGATTTAAAGCCCACGGACAGATTAGCACGAGACTGCAACCTACTATCCCAACAGGAAATACAGCCAGCCACTACACATGAACTTGTTGGGTTCAGCTCGGCGCCAGATGAAGCATGCGGATGCATTGCACCATCCAGAGATATAAATAGGAAAAGGAGTGTGGCTGTCACTATAGGACTAAGTCACTATGCATATAGCTGTACATCACCATTCAGAGATTTATTTCTAGGTCTGGGCAGTGTGGCTGGTAGTATGTAGCGTGCAAAAGATCACGTACAGAACATGGAGTACAGCCTTCCAGAGAGACTTCTGCATTCGTCTGGTAACTGACTTGGGGGGGGGGGGGGGGGGTCTGGTAGCTAGATGGTCCTGGAAGGTGTTGAAGCAGATCTCTTTAGGCTTCTATAGTAGTATTACCCATATGTACTGAACAAAACCATAAAGATATAATAATTGACGATTTTACTGAGTTGCAGTTCATAAGGAAATCCGTCAATTAGAACCAACCAAATTAGGCCCTAATCTATGGATGTCACATGACTGAGCAGTGGCACAGCCACGGGTGGGTCAATCAGAGTGAGTTTTTCCCCACAGAAATACTCTTCAGTTTCATCAGCTGTCTGGGTGGTCTCGGATAATCCCACAGGTGAAGAAGCCGGATGTGGAGGTCCTGGGCTGGCGTGGTTAAATGTGTTCTGCAGTTGTGAGACCGGTTGGACGCACTGCCAAATATTCTGAAACTAAGCTGGAGGTGGCTTATGGTAGAGAAATTACAAGAAATAAGTCGGTTAAGAACAAATTCTTATTTTCAATGACAGCCTGGGAACAGTGGGTTAACTGCCTTGTTCAGGGACGGTGACAGATTTTTACCTTGTCAGCTAGGGGATTCGAAC
This sequence comes from Oncorhynchus masou masou, assembly GCF_036934945.1. Lineage (NCBI taxonomy): Eukaryota > Metazoa > Chordata > Actinopteri > Salmoniformes > Salmonidae > Oncorhynchus > Oncorhynchus masou. Next base: position 208,182 of record NW_027000976.1, read on the forward strand.
CAGCAACCTCTCGGTTACTGGCCCAACACTATCGACAAGGTTACCTGCCGCCCCAAATGTTTTACGGAAATGTGGTTCTCGGGATATACTGTCGGAGTCCGTTCAGCCAGTTGGCTTCAGTTCATCGCACAGATAGGAATAAATATCTCCCGGGAAGAAGGGCGGGGGTTTCATGATACCACACCATGAGTAGTTAAACATACAGGAACTCAAGCCCTTTTGTTAACCCCACCTAGAATTCCTCACAAGCAAATGCCGACCGTATTATCTCCCAAGATGATATTCTTCGGTTATAGTCACGACCATGTATATGCCCTCAAGCCGATACCACGGCGGCCCTCAAAATAACTTCACTGGACTTTATGTAAACTGGAAACCATATATCCTGAGGCCACATTTATTGTAGCTGGGGATTTTACAGTAAATTTGAGAAAAACCAAAGTTCTGTCAACACATTGACTAACACTCACGCTGCTACGCCAACAAGGCCCTCCCCCACCCTCCCTTTGGTAAATCTGATCACGACTCCATTTTGCTCCTCCCTTCTTATAGGCAGAAACTCAAACAGGAAGTACCCGTGCTGAGGACTATTCAATGCTGGTCTGACCAATCGGAATCCATGCGTCAATTGTTTTGATCATGCGGACTGGGACATGTTCTGAAACTGATATGGCAACTTATAGTATCAGGAAGTGTATAGGAGATGTTGTACCCACTATTAAAACCTAACCAGAAACCGCAGATAGATGAAAGCATTCATGCAAAACAAAAGTGCGAACCATCGCATTTAACCATGTCAAGGTGACTGGGAATATGGCTGAATACAAACAGTGTAGTTATTCCCTCTTTAAGGCAATCAAACAGGCAAACAGTATAGAGACAAAGTGGAGTCGCAATTCAACAGACAAGATGTGTGGGGAAGGTTCTACAGACAATCACGGACTACAAAGGGAAAACCACCCACGTCACGGACAACTAGGTCTTGCTTCCGGACAAGCTAAACAGTCACCGCTTTGAGGATAATACAGTGCCACCAACACGACCCGCTACCAAGGACTGTGGGTTCTCCTCCGTGGCCGACATGAGCAAGCCATTTAAACGTGTTAACCCTCGCAAGGCCGCCGCCCAGATGGCATCCCTAGCCGCATCCTCAGAGCATTCGTATTTATAGTTGTTCCTGTACCCAAGAAGGCAAAGGTAACTGAACTAAATGACAACCACCCGTAGCACTCACTTCTGTCATCATGAAGTGCTTTGAGAGACTAGTCATGGATCCTATCACCTCCACCCTACCTGACACCCTAGACCCACTCCAATTTGCTTAACGCCCCAATAGATCCACAGACGATGCTATCGCCATCCCACTGCCCTATCCCATCTGTACAAGAGGAAAACCTAGGTTAGAATACTAGTCATTGACTACAGCTCAGCATTAAACATTCACACCACAACATGAGAAAGTCCTTTAAAAATGGCAAACCAACAGCTGACCTTTTCTCAGAAGAGGCTCCACACACAAAAGCAGTGGAAAAATCTACACTTGAGGTGTCCCAGTCCACCAGTCGAACCACGACACAAGGAGTGAATGTATTCATTGTGCACTAGGTGGAGGAGATGGACCTGTAACATGTGGTTAGTCCATTTATTGTACGGAACGGGAACAAGAGGACCTTTGTGTTCGACAGCGCCCCCCCCCCCCCATATACTCCCCGTGAGGCTGTCCTCGAGCAGAGCGTCTCCATAGAGTTAACATGGGCCCTTTTCATTTAGAGGGGATGAACAAGGCTCAGCAGGAATGTAGCACTTCCCCAGTATACCTGAACCAAACCACAGGTCTACGGATACCTCAGGGAAGACCAAGATCTGACCTGGGCCGCATGCAGTAGAAAGAGGACATTTAATAGAGGCGCCCAGGACTGGAAGAGTCTAATCTCTCCTGAACCATTTCATCACTCAGATCTGCCATTGTCCAACAGTTGGTTCTGTTGGTTAGCCAACGCTATACAGCCAGTTAAAAAATTAGGCATAATGATAGTCAAAAAGTCTGTTTTCCAGTCGTAGAGGAGGACTAGAGCACTAAAAAAGGTCAGAGGAACTGCAAGTCATGGCTACAGCGCAACATGAAAAGGCCGTCGCTGGCTAAAAATACTGCAGCTTTAGCCAATTAGCATACCCCACAACCTGCTAGCATATCGCTAGGCCATTAATGTGGCATTCAACAGCACAGGGAACCCAGGGGGTTTAGAAAACAGTCTGAGGAGCAAGAGTCTGACACACACAGCTTCAAATAACAAGAGAGCCTGACTTTAGATAATGATGGAACAGGCTCCTCCCACACAGCTAGTGTGCTCTATAGTGGGCTGTAGTTTGTGGTCTATAGTGGGCTGTAGTTCCTGCTGCCCTACCAAGAAAAAAGGTAGTAACTGCTCTGAGAAAAATACCTTTTATTTACCTCGGTTTCACAGTATCTTTATACAGTTACTGATAACATGACCCAGATTTACTCCTGAACACAATAGAGGCAGGACACTTGTCCACATGATTAAGCATGTTTTAATGGAGCAACAATTACATGGACTCATTTAGACCAAATTAGTTAGTTACTGCCTTTTTGCTTGTTAGGGCAGTACAGTGGGCTGTAGTCTACAGTGGGCTGTAGTGAGAGACGGCATTCTTGGGAGACAAATTAAAATGGGTAGTTAGTTTCTCCTGTGTGATACCGGCCCAGACAGAGACACTAGATTCTCCTGTGTGATACCGGTCCAGACAGAGACACCAGATTCTCCTGTGTGATACCGACCCAGACAGAGACACTAGATTCTCC